>NC_056733.1:311952496-312107496 GCF_019279795.1 Protopterus annectens | reverse complement strand
TGATAGTATCAAAGTATTGCTAAACAGCTGGCAAATGCTATTAGGTATACCATTAAATTAGGTTAGTGTCTGAAGCTAAGGACAACTATAAATCCCTTGTTAGCTATATTAGAAAACTAATGAATAATGCCCAACACTACTCTAAAAGCATTCAAAATGGCACTTCCCTTTATGATCCATTAGATAGTGCTGATATACCAGCAACTATACAGTGCTAACTTTGCCCCTGAAACTTCTATCCAAAGTCCACAAATCCCTAAATCCCTTAAACCTCCTATTATCATAAAGGAACACAAACTGAAGGTGCTATTTGAGACCAAAACTACTTCTTCCATGGGGCTTGATAATATGCCTGGATGTGAATAAACAGTACTAAGCATGACCTAGTGAAACCATTCTTCAAATGTATAACTTAAGCTTAGCTGCAGGTTTTGTCCATGAAATTTGTCACACTGCAATGATAATGCTTCAACATAGCAGTTTCTCTATCACCTACCCAAGAAATTATAGCCCCATCTGCCTACTGAACCTCATCTGTGAAGTCATTGAATGTATTATAACTGACCTTATAACCTATGATGGCAAATATTTTTTTAGGCTTGAATCTTAGCAGATTGTCTTTGTGAGGGAAGATCCTGCCTAATTAATATGGCTAATTTGTTAGACAGGGTTGCACAGACTGTTGACAGTGTTCATTCTGTTCACATTGTATCTTGACTTGGCCGAGGTGTTCAACACTAAACCACAAGCAGGGATTGTAAACTAAATGTTTTAAAAATACATTCCTGTATGGTAAGATGGATAACAAACAGGCTAAAAGACAGAGTTCACATAGTATGAAGGACAGGACTCTCATCAAAAGATATGAAAGCAACCTGTGGTATTCCCCACGGCTCAGTGCTGGAACCCCTGCTTTTTGGCATTAATTTATTTGATCTCAAGACAGGAAATCAGATCTCTGGTTACAGAATTTTCAGAGGACTACAACTGGAAATTAGTGAGAAGTTATTCTCTGACATTCAAACCATTGAACAAGAACTCACACTCTTAAATACCCGATGCACTGAAAATGAGCTGAAATTAAGTGCAAAAACTGATATAATATTACATTTGGTAAACAGCCTAACTCTTCAGAATATACTACAGTCAATACTCCAGTACAAAATGAAAATATAGTTAAAGACCATGGGACATGGGTTGATAATTGCTTCTCTTTCAATTATCATGTGATAACAGCAGTCAAAAATAATTTTACTAATTGCCAAAGATATATCTTTCAGACCTAAAGAGGCCATTGGTCCCTTATATTCAGCATTGATTATGCCAATTATTGAGTGCAGCACCCCCTTTGAGATGTATAGCATTAGAAATAGCTGATAATTAAAAAGACTCCAGTGGTCCCTAACAACAAAGATCACTGACTAAAAGGCCTTGGGGTACCATAAGAGACTGGATGGACTGTCTCTCTATTTAGTATCCTACGGACTCTTAAGGGGAGATATATGTCTTTCTATGCAATTACACAATTAGTTGTCCTGAATATCCTGTATCACCACAAGTCTAATGGCTTCACAAATATCAGAACCAAAGTCCAAATGTTCATCAGCAAATAAATAAAACACAGTGAGAGACAGATTCATCACACTGCACTTCCCCCACCTTTAAAACTGACTGCCCTTGCAGGTTAAGCAGTGTGATTCACTATCATCCCTCAAACAAAACTTGGATGATTGGATGGGTACACACATATACCCCAGAATTTACTGGCCAAGCTCTCCTGGATAAAGAGGATGCAGCCTGGGGGTGTGCACTTGTACGGCGTACATACTTGTGAGACTCCATTGCCGTAAAATTCCTATTAATTCTAGGAATATAAAGTTGCCAGTGAAATAAAGAGAAAAATCATGTTCACCTCATCCTATTGGTGTAGCTGGGTAAAGCTCTGACTACAACCCATATGGCTTAGGTTTGAATAACAATTCGAGTGCTGGAAGGACTGAGGCATTGATAGTTGAGAGTGAATTCCCATTGTTAGCTTTTTCATCCTAGGGATGGGAAGGAATTGTGATCTATTGAGTGAATGACTCCAATGGAAATGCTAAGGGATTGTTAATAGCAGTTATCAGTTCATTGTGGCTCAAATCACACATAAACAAGGGAGGGCACAGAAAGGGATATTCCTAGGCAATGGCCTTATTGAAGTCTCTGCAGGAATAAAGGCTTACCAGCTTCTGATTTTCTCATCCAAAAGGGAAGGAATGGTCATATAAGCTCTTGTCCCAGTCAGTGAATGGATGGGTCATATGATTTTTGTCCTGGCTAGGAAATTAATGGAATACCTCTTGTTTCAAGTAGAAACAGATTGGCAATTATTGGGCTGACAGCAATGGTCTAAAGTTACGGGAGTGAGGGATAACAAAAAAAAAAAAACCATAAAAACCATGTGGCACATTTTTGTTATCAAACCTGCACCTCAACTCAAGCTGAAAATAAACAGCTCAATTAAAACCTCTATTCTTTTCAAACATTTAACTAAAGTTGCCTTTTAATTGTCTATCACTGATTTCACATGATAAAACAAAAGAAAATGACTAGAATGGTATGCAGGGTCTAAAATATAAGAGTCATGCTACATTTCATTGCATTGTATAAATAATTCATAATTAATATTTCTGTTCCTAATGTCTTACATATGTTTAATAACTTGTACTTAAATTCTTTTGTTTTCTCCATGGGAAAAAAAACAAAGGCAGCTGCAGATACAGCAAAATTTTCTTTGCTGTCACTACATCATTTGCTAAAATATACCATCCCCTGGATTCACGAATCCTCTGTGTAAGACTTAATAAGTCTTACTTGGAGGCTGCAGTTGAATGGTATGATGTCAGCGTGCCATGAATATTCATGTGGGCATGCTGACTCAACCGTAGGTCTTACACGGACCGTGTAGGAAAGCAGGGGGCGTGTCCGACTGCCGAGCAGTCTAACTGTCCATGCCCCTGCAACGGTTCGAAAAGTAAAATAAAAACACACAAGAGCACACAAAGTCCACTCAAATGTCCTTGCACCCTACACCACACTCCCTGACATTGTAAACCCCCATCACAGTTATAAAAAGTAAAACATTAATTTTATTTTTTTTAAATTCCCGAAATAGCTGCCCGTATTTGCGTACGCATGTGTGTGTGGGTGTGCCCATTGCTTAGCTGCAGTTAGCAATTCCGACATGGAAGAGCATAAGAAAGAATGTTTTTGCAAACCACACGCAATAGCATAATGGTAGAGTATTCGCACAAAGAGGAGGCATTCACGGTTCGAGTCCTACCACTCCCCTTCTTATTTATGTTTTAAATCAGTATACGAAATAATACCTGACATATATGATTAAAATATTAGTAAAAAGCAGTGAAATGGCCTATGTATCAGTGAAGAAAATATATATTTTTAAAGGATCCTGATATATAATTGCCCACAGTTAAGCAGTGCTTTACCCAGCACAATAGAGTTGCCCAGAATTAAATAGCGCTTTACCCAGTGCAATAGAGTTGCCCAGAGTTAAATAGCATTTTACCCAGCACAATAGAGTTGCCCAGAGTTAAATAGCACTTTACCCAGTGCAATAGAGTTGCCCATAGTTAACTAGTGCATTAACCAGCGCAATCTGTTTGCGCGGACGTGTGTGCAGTGCCAACCAGGGCACCGTAGGGCAACGTGGAGCAACGTAGAGCAAAGTTGCTTGAACACAGCCACACCCCCTAGCCTGTCTGGACAGTATTAAAATAAAATGAATGACAAGGTTTGAACCCAGGACTCTGTGCACCATAATCAAAGTACTGAACCACTAAGCCATGACAGCTTAGAAGAAACAGCCATTGTTAACATACATATACTTAGAAATGGTAGATTAACCATTACTAAGCAGGTCTGCAGTCAGCCGAGAATTTACAAAAATGGCCAATTACAAAAAAGTGTGGGAAATGTGGCATATATAAGCCCCATAGGCGGGAATACTCACCATAACTGATTGTAGCTCACATCTGCAGTTAGAATGGCTGGTGCTGGAGAGGATACACACTTCCGAGCGCAACGTTGGGGCATCGAGGAGTCGAAATACATGGTTTGGCTCCTTGTCCACTGTCATGAGTCAAGACTCCTGCAGGGCCAGTTCCAAGGGATGGATTTCAAGGCAGAGGCTTGGAACCGGTTAGCTCATGACCTCACCAGTGCCACAGGCATTCCTCGGACTGGTGAGCAGGTCCGTCACCACCATGCAGACCTGAAGAGATGGAAGCAGGACCGCCTGAACTAATGGATACAGGAGGCCAGTGGGATGCAAGATGCCCCACAACTGAGTAGGTAGCCATAGAATGCAGTATGTAAGAATTGATAATTGATTCTGTATAATGGATAGGTATGTCTCAATATCCCTTGATTTACTTCACAGATGCAGGTGACCATGCTGCAGATCAGCAAGCCTATGCAGATAGGCTGCTAAGGCTATGCCACCAGGCAGGTTAGTGATTATTCTGCATGTATTGTTATATAAAATAGGGGAGAGAGCATGAAAGAAAGTGTTGTAGTCCAATAATACAGCCACAAAATGCCCTGAATAAGTCCTCTGCATGTACTGTCATATAAAAAAGTCAGAGAGCCAGAAAAAAAGAGTGTAGTAACCCATTAAGAAAGGTAAAATATGTCTGGAATAATATCTCTGCAGGTACTGTCATATAAAATAAGTGAGTGAGCCTTAAAAAGTGTGTTCTAACCTATTAATAAAGGTATAATATGTCTTGAATATGTCTTCCATATGCACTCTTATATCAAATAAAGGAGCGAGCCTGTGGAAAAGTGTGTAATGTAATTAATAAAGGTATAAAACCCGGAGTGTGTCTGTTTCACTTACTTTGAAATGTTGTTGTACCCTTGCATTATACAAATAATACTGTTTTAATAAGTGCTGGCAACCCAGAGTTGTGCAGTCCCATCTAAAGTGGGTGATGGAAATGCTAGTAGCTGTGAAGCATATATACAGTCCTCAACAGTCAGTTACTGGCTGGCATGCATAAGTAAATCTGGCACATGAGTAGCATGTTAATTTGTTCCCCAGAAATGTGAGTGTGCTTCAAGAAATGCAGGGTTCTGTACAAATTGAAGTGAAAATGTCATGTGAAAACATCCAGATATGTAGATAAAGAAATATAAATGAAATCAAGAAATATGTAGCAGTAACATCTGCATCTTGGACAGTTAGTATGTCAGATATAGCTCAGGTATATATTGAACTAGTAAAACCCATTACACAACCTAATGCATGTCGCCAAGTATAATAATACATGTAGGGGATATACACTTGCAGTCACTAGGAATGTAGTGTAGAGTAAAAGTACTTATAAGATGTTAATTGAGGTTTCTTTCTATACCCTACTGTATGTGCATAAACCATGCAATTCCACACCTCAATGGGTATGTGTAATCTCAAATATTTGTTTGGACATATGTCCTATTGTTCTATAAATATTTGCATTCACTTTGATGCATGTGCCCTGTTCAAACACCACAATCATGGTGGCCTATTGCTACCAATCATCCCTGCATGCTGTTGGAATATCCACTGTAATTCAATATATGCATGTGTTATGCTTGCTGTTCAACTGTTGGAACCTTGGTGTGTTGGGTTAATGGGAATATTACTGCATGCTGTTACAACTAATCTGGAATGCTGTTGTTTATATTGTAATTAAACACACCTAATCACAGAACGTATGGGAAGGCCAGTCCTAGCCGACCCACCTGTCCCTCCTCAGCTGGTGAGTGCACCTGGCACTAGCAGGTCCAGTGCCCAGCTGGGCTCCCCTCCTCTATTGGTCCTGTGCCACCTTTGGGTGGAAGCACTGCAGGGGATGGGGCTCATCCCCCTGTGCAAGCATGAGCAGAGAAGGGCCACCTGTCACCCTTCGAAGGGTCTAGGCTGTGGTGCGTAGGGAGATCCAGCGTTCAGTCTCTGATCTCCTACACCAGCTTGAGGTGAGAGTAGCACGTGTCACTGATGAGCCTACCCGTCCTACGCAGCCCCCAGCACAGCCACCCTCGGGGCTGTGAAGGTGCAGTGGTGACTGCCCATGGGTGGGGATCTCAGTTCCACTGTTACCATCTGTGGGCTCATGGGCTTGCGATTTCCAAACATCCGTCCCCGTCAATTGTGTTCACCCACCCCATGTGTCATACACCTCCCCTGTATGCATCTTGTTTGTCTTGTCTGTTAACCTCCCCAACCTACCTCCCCAAACATACCTACTTCCTCTACCTCACTTTCCACTTTCACCTGAAAAAAAAAGGGCAATCTGTACCCACAAAAAAATTATGCCCCATACATAGCTGCCCATTTCGCACACATGTCCACTGGACATGTAAACTGATAATTATAATTGGCAGTACAACATACTTTGGTGTCCTCACCCCTCTCCCAGGGGTGGAAGGTTTCAAATATCACTCCAAATTTATTGCATATGCACAGCTGTTGCTGGTAAAGAAATGGGCAGCTATGGACCTTCCCTACACCCGTCCTGCACATCCCGAGCTTGTTTACCTACTGTCTGTCCCTCTTTGTGCCCCCTTTTTCACCACTTTCCTATCTCCCCATTTTCTTTTCTTTCAAAGAAATTAGCGCAGGGGTTAGTGGGAGTAAGCACTTTTAAGCAGTAGTAAATGGGTTTAAGCAAGTGTGCGCAAGTGTGCGCTTAGCTAAGTGTCGCTAAGCATCGTGCAAATCCCCACAAACCCGCTTACAACTGCTTAAAAGTGCCTCAGTCACTCTATGTCAGGGCCCTTGTTCTGCTCAGCAGCAAAAGAAAAAACCTATGCCAGTCTCGAACCCCAGACCATTGACACAATAGACTATATGAATTACCACTAAGCCACAGCAGATATACAAATAACTTGGTGCTGAAATAAATATATCATGCATTACAATGAGGGAATGTAAATGGAAATTAGGAATGGCATAACACAAATCTTGCTCAGTTGGCCTTTACCAGCAGTTGTTGTGGAATTGCATGACATGACTGTGAAAAGAGAACCAGCCATTCTAGCAGGGAATAATGTTACAGTAACACCTTACAAACACCACACAGTATCAGACCAGGATAAACACTGGCAAAGTTGAATAGGGCAGAGGCCAGACTCCCCAAATGTGACTGCTTTACAGGGATGTCCCTGATTTGTAAACAAATGTTAGCTGTGCCCCTCTGAATTATTCTGAAAAGTACTAACATTAGGCAGAAAAGTGGGGAATCACACTTAATGAATAATGTCAATAGGTGAGAGTAGACACTGCTTGCACATCAGAAAAGGTGTAGTAATGCATATGCTCTGATTCCCAAGAAAGTCTCAACTGCAATACGTCTGTAATATATTGCAGGTGCATCTCACTTATATGTACCTTTCACTGAGGCCATTCAAATATATACCTGAGAGTATCTGAGGCCTGGCAGAGGCAGAAACACACAGGCATATCAGCATTCCTGCTGTTACACACTCTGCAAATAGCTTTGGAAGGAGTTCCACAAGCATGCCCTTATGTAGGAGTACAACACAGAAATATCACAGGATGTAGCCATGTACTGCTAGCAACCAACTGTGACAATGCCATTGTGCCAGTGCTGAAAAGACTGGTGTGGTGCACAGACAAAGAATAATAGGCTAACCTCTAGCTACCATCTGGATATGTCCACAGGTGGGACCTACGCAGACAGACTACTTGCCTTGATAGACTAACAGGTACACAGCAACCCTGTATGTTCAGCAAGATAAACCTCACACGATAATAAAAAATGCTCTTTGCAGTTCTGCACCCCTACCCAAAGGTACGACATACCTGTGTATTCAGGCAAAAACAAGGGTGTAGGTAGGCATTCTCAGTACTGAAATATGTCCAGTTGTGTTGAGCAGCCTGTGCTAATGTCAACACAAACAAACCACAAACTGTTCAGAAGTGAGTAACTTAATAATTACAGTATAGCAGTACACAAACAGTGCATGTGCCACAGGAATACATTGCAATAACCACATTTGTATGGCAGTTAATTGTCTAATTCAGAAAGAAAGTACATACTCCCATGTATCCTGTGTTAGCATTTGGAGGGGTGAGTACATGTCTACACTGAGAAGTGTGTACTGGAAGCAGCAACATTCAGGTTTGAGTAGAACATGCATATCACTGGCTACAACCCTAGCTTCAGATAAGAGACATATACCAAACTTCTGACTGACACAACGGTGTCAAAATCAAACAAGCATGGGCCCCACCTTGGAAAGCTAAAAGGGCTACGCCTACCTAACCTAGCATTTTATAGCAGTGGGCTGCAATCACAGTGAGTACTGCAATCACCACACAGCAGGCTGCATGCAATTACTGAATGGCGGGCAGCAATTGGTGCAGAGGCTGTCACATGCACATGTGCAGATAACTAGAAAAGCAGGCTGTACCTGCTGTCCACACATGCAATAATATCATTGCAGGAACAGGGAGATAGAGAGCGAGAGCGAGAGAGAAACAGAGATACAGACAGAGACACAGAGAAAAGAGACAGAAACAGACAGAAACAGAAACAGACAGAGAAATCCCAAAACAAACAACCACAATAAAAAAAAAAACAACAAAACAGTAACAACAGATGGAGCAGGGAAAACAAAGGTAAGGTATGTAACTCATATGTATGTGCCGGCATGTAGTAGATGTTCCTGAAGAGTACTCTACACACTGCAAATCATCCATATGTGGCAGCAGTATGTATCTATCTGTATACTGGTACTACTGTAACTGTACTTTACATTCATTGCAATGGATGACATCTTTGTTCATGCATTAGCATGATATTTACCCCTGTGGCAAGGTTGTGCATTGTGTCACAAACAGTGTGCCGGGTACTGTTGTATAGTGGTTTGATATATAGAGTGTGCCAGGCACTGTTAGTCAGTTGTGGCATGAAAACCAATATATGGTATTGAACGTGTGCATCCTCTGACAGACAAATGGATGGTATATATGGCAGTGAAGTGATATCTGTGGTTAAGGGTGTAAAGTGTGCTACAGGACTCGCTCACACATATTGTTCATTTCTCTTACAGCCTGATGGCCCACCAACGTAACCCTTCTTAGACAGCAGAAGAGGAAGAGGTGATCCAGCAAAGCCTGGTGCAGCACTACACACTGTTGTTTTCCAGGAGCAGCCAGCACCAGCATGAGCAGACTGCACTGTGGAAAGATCTTGTTCATCGGGTAAATGACATAGGCATGCATAACCGGACATATGAGCAGGTACGCCATCACTGCAGTGATTTAATTAGACATGTCCGGCGGCATGCGTCTGATATCCATAGACATCAGCTTGCCACAGGTGGTGGGGTGGCCATTCATCCCCCCCTCATCAGAGTGGAGGAGTTGCTCCTAAGCGTGGTGGCTCCTGGACAACAACAGCAACTCCCACAGACATGTGTCATCATGGAGGCCGGAGCCACCCAGCATGTTCATACGGAGCGTGCAGGTAACATGCCCTATCTATAGACTACAGTTACCTGTATTGTTAGATTATGTCTATGTGAGATGCGTACTGTGTGTTTAGCAGTTGTGCTGCCTAGTGTTGTGCAATACTGATATTTGGAATATTATCTGTACACCTGTGGCTGTCGACTGTTGTTCTACTGTAGTTTAGCAAACCCACAGTAGCAATGCCACAGTTGTGGCCACTGACGAACTCTCTCATATTCTTGTAGGTCCCTCTGGTGTGACAGCAGGGCAGACGATCCATGCTGGTGAGTGTGGTATAACTGCAATGTTGGTAATGAAATGTGCATGTCATGGGTGAGGTGTAGGCCATGTACACATAACACACCTACGCATAATGCATGCATAATGCATGCCGTGCATGTTTTCTGTAAGACGTTACACAGCTCAGTAATGTCAGTAGCTGCCTCAATGACATGCAATACACAGAGCATCAGACACAGTTGTGGTAACACCGTACTGCACATTGGATAGGCATAGTTGCTACAGCTGTACACAACATAACACGTTTATCATACGCATGTGTGTAGTTGTTCATTGATTGGCTACACCCTGGAACACAATGTGTACATGGATACAACGTTGCCTCAACATGCTACATATGGCATTACCACACACCTGCTGTAAGGCCACACTTCAGTATCCCACATGTCATCCACACACACACATGATAAACCTCAGGGGTAGAGGCCTATCATGGGGCTGTGCAATACTCTTCAACACATAACACAGTCATGTTAGGCAATGCTCTCTATTGGGCACCCACAAACCCGTGTACAAAGTGGCTGTGTAATTGTGAACATAGCCACGGCACTGCAGTTCAGGTACAGCATGCTAGGCGGTGGTCTGTCACACATTAGTAGCCGTGAGTGACCACATGATGATGATGGCTCATGGTACTACACCCCATCCATTTACAATGACCACAGTGCTACACATAGCAGTCATTGCTTTGCACCTCAGTGTTGTGTGTGTGCAGACATATGCACCTATACACAATATGCATAGCATGTTGTGTGCGCTTACATATGCCAGTATACACAATATGCATAGCAGTCACCATCTGTACAAAGTGACACGTATATGTCCTGGAATGCTATTGGGTGTATAGGTTACATGACACACATTGGGTATGGGTGGTGTTTAATGTTGCAGTCGTGTAGCATGCCATGTCATGGCTGGCACTGACATATGTGCAATATGTCCCACACTCACCATAACCACTGTACAATGGCCATGTCGAGCATTTAGATTCCTTTACGTCTACATGCACCACTCATCCCGTGTGTGTATGTAGCATGCATGTGCTACACCTGTGCCCAGTTTTATCTGCTATGGACACAGATACTGTAATCAGACATGGAAATCTATGTGTCACACAGCTAACACATGCAGCCATGGTATGTATACCTGTGAGTGATGGTGCACAGGACATTGCAGAGCTGATAATACTTGCACAGCAATGTTGTATCCATGTACACATTGTGTTCCAGGGTGTAGCCAATCACTGAACAACTACACACATGCATCAAAGCCATGTATACTGTCATTAAATAGGGCCATCTACACTCGCACTGCATGGTCTTGAGCAATACATATTCTGCATGCTGACACATGTGAGGTGACTATTTGCCTTGTGATATTGTCACCCACCTTCACCCACTATTGAGTATGTGTTGGATTGCTGGTGTGTGTGTGTATCTGCTGTAGTGAGGAGTGTATTTGTGTGCATGTGTTCAAGTGTGCATGTGTTCATGTGTGCATGTGTTCATGTGTGCATGTGTGCATGTGTGCTAACATCATGTACAGATTGTAAAATGTGTTTCCTGTCTTCCTCTCACAGGTGCTGAGTTTGGGATGACTGAATGCAGCAGGGAACCTGACATCACTGCCACAAATAGTGGAGATGATGAGACATGTATTGTGGCACAGGCAGGTTTGACAGGGTCTGTCGTTGGTCCGCCAATCGACAGTACACAGCGTTCAACCCCATCTATGCATACACTCATACTTACCAATACATCCCTCATCACCAATGGCCTTAGCTGAGGGACAGCATACACTTGGCATTGACCAGGATACTGTGGTACCCATGGCACTTGCATCACCTCACAGCAGCAATACCCGTATTTTTGGAATGGTATCACATAGGCAGATGTCCAGGGGTTCTCGGGGGAGCACCACTGGTCGTATTGCCCCTGGCAGACGTGCCCTCACAGGTCCTACAACCTCGAGTATGTTCTGGGCTGTAATGCAGGCACAGGCACATATGGAACGGTACACCAGACAGGGAATAAGGGCACAGAGGGCCCATTACACCACTATCAATGACAGCATCCGTGACCTTGCCGGTGCCATCTGGAATTACACTGAGGTCATTGATAGACATTGGGGGGAGACATTAGATGCCCTCCACAATGTGTTTTCCATGAGCCAGGACCGTGTGGGATGGGTGAGACGTGGACACAGACGCATGCCAGCAACATCAACAGCTGGCAGTCATTGAGGACGGCCCACAGATCACAGCCGCTCCTGTAGTGGCAGTACCAGCCCCAGCAATGCTCAAAGTATCTCTCGATAGTTAGTATGCATTCTACTACAGATATGTACTAACATGAGTACACATGTGTGTATGACATGGGTTGACACTATGCTGTGGGTGATGCTGTTAATATCTGTCAATGGTTTGCATTCTGGTAGTATACACAACCTCCACAGAATGACTATAACCAATCATTAGATGTCCTGACAACTGACACACAGTTGTAGGGAACTCAGTAACTGTGGGATCCTTCCGGTACTATACTATAACAGTAACCAGTGGTATTGACCACCACCCATTCCTGGGACCACACCTGTTTGGCATTTAGGCCTCTTAGGTTCATGCAAACACACTAGGGATATGTCCATCCACATCTGTAAATGCATGCATTGGCCTACAATGCATTCTCTGGATGGGACACATATCCTACACAAGGGTATCATACAAAAAGATGCCTGTTGTCTGACACATGCTGTATTGCACTTAGCCGACTATGGCATAGTCATCCACATTTACTATACATACTATCCCGACAGTACCATATAGGTGGTAGCCCCCCAACATGTATGCTGGATACCAATGTGTACCTACAGCCACGTCTTATGTCATCTGTCCCTTGGTATCCACATATCCAGAGGTATTGTGGAGTCCCTCGGTGTATCACATAAGACATTAGGGGCCTGAATGCATATCCACAAGGCTGTTGTACGCCTATGACTGTCCATTATTGCCAGTCGTTGTTGTGTATGAACATGTCTGACATATACCCCAGGCATGTACCCTCACTCACACTACTCTATAGTAACTGTCATGGGTGTGTGTGGTACAGATGATCTTGGCTACAGATCACTACAGTGGCTGGCCTTGTCACATACATAGATATGTGACCTATGATCTGAGAAGCAGTGGCACAATCTGTCAAAGGAAACAAATGTATTCATGTAGTATGTAGGCTTCACACCTATGTACTAATTGAGGTCACATGTACATATATTTATTTACCACACAGATACCTGATGTGTGCAATGCACATACTGTTTCAATTCTGATATGTCATACCATAGTAAAAGCAAGACCCACACTGCATTGACCAACAGTGTCACACACAGTTAGCAATTGCTGGATTCAAACCCCCTACCTAACTATGATATGATACTAGAGAGATACGCATTAACACGATGTGCTATATGCCTTACTGGGTGCTTTCTTTTCTCCTGCTATATCCTGCAGAATTCAAACCCCTACCTAACTATGTTATGATACTAGAGAGATACACATTAACACAACATGCTATATGCTTTACTGGGTTGCATTTTTTCACCTGCTATATTTGTAGGATGCTGACATCATCAGACTGGACATGGTAATGTGTGTACACTTTGTTTTATGCAATCCAAGGAATGAGCCATGTGGGTCGGCAGGTGTCAACAGCTTGAACAGGACCACATAATTCTTAGCTTGTGTGATCTATCTGTGGACAAACTGACATTCCTTCATATGTCAACACATATTTATGCACAGATTGTTGGTTTTGTAGATATGACATGCATCTGGGATGTTGATAAAGGGCAATTCAAAGTCTATGTGAGACATGTGTAGCTCCGTTCAGTGATGTATGTCCTGGGAGGCTGCCTTGCAAACAGTCTAGCATGTTTGGGAACCATGATCTGCACATGAACATACCACAGTTGGTAGGGTTGTGTGTTTGTCAGCTTCCAATAGCTCTATTTATGACTTCAACCATGATGGACTCCATGGCCTTGGAAATCAGACTTCATAGGCTTACTGGACTATACTTCCCATGGTGTGTTATGCACCAACACCTGTGGGGAGAGCCAAATGTTGCTGTAACACATTAAATGGTTCCAGATCCTGTGGAGAGGGTGAGGCTCAACAGAGTGTTCAGGTGCAGAGTCCCACTATTTGTTCTGTAGTTCATTCATGACACATATAGGGAAACAATGTAATCCAATTGCTGTCATGCTTTCGGCTTTGGGGAGAGCTGTTCACCCATTCTACATGTGATATCTCCAGGTATGATGATAGGGACTTTCATCAGTGGGAGGTAGGTATGTATATATGGGCCTGTCTGACAGGATGTTGGCATTGTCAGTCAGGTACAGTTGGCCCTGACTCAGGACATATATGAGTGTACATTGCTATTTATGACATAGCTGAAGCAGGTGTCATGATTCCGTCTGGACTCTTTCGCAGCTACTCTTTACAAAACACCGACAAACCTGAGCACTAATCCCTGTTATACTCTTTTACACACTTAACACCCTACTGATCCTTTGTGATCAGTCTACAGAGTATGTTATCATAATATCCTGGCATGTCCAGGGGTCGGTTTCATGTGTACTCTCCAGTCCAGCTGGGGAATATTGTGATTTTGACACAATGTCATAACTGCCTCATGTACACAGACAACCCTCTCCTCCTCCCAACAAACTCAGATATATGTGAGAGATGCAACTATATAGACATACAGGAGGCTGAGCTCTCTCGACCCATGACTGGCACAGTCTACCAGGTGGTGAAAGTAACCACACACACCACATAAAGTATCACATAAACATATAGCGACAGCAATCAAACCACATTATCACACATAAACATACTCGGAGGCTCTAAATAAACTCTACCTAAGCAGCAGAGACCTCCAAAGCAGACACACAAACAACTGCTACCCCACTACAATACCCACATATCACATAGTTCACAATGTCAGTGTGCCACACAGTCACTGCCCTTTGGGCTAAGCAACACATCTAATACACTTGTAATAGATGACACTTACTGTCAGACACACTGACGTCCCACTCACCAGGCCGAACAAGGGGATGGTCACTTTGAGCTATCTGTTGGGTGCCAGGGTCCACCACATAACACATGCACTCAGGTTACTCCAAAGCAAGTACAGAAATGGCTCCATCATTGTCCATGCTGGTGTGTAAAACCTCAGACGTTCCTCCCTGGACCACATGACATGATACATAGAGGAACTCTCTGATCATGTAGGCCAGGCCAGTATGACCCTGGCCTTGTGTAGCATCTTACACTCACCAATTATGATGTCACAGTATACAGACAAACTTATCACGTTTAACAGTTGGCTAACATATTGGTGTCATTCAAAGGGGATCCAGTGTCTGTCAGCCTGGGGTGACATGCTCGACATGCCACGCAGCTTCGCTATGGACAGCTTGCACCTGTCACCCTTGGCCTTTCAAATACTGGCTAAGGCTCTTGCTACCACCATAGTGCCTTTTTTAAGTGGGGCTCAAAAGACAAACCCACCTCCATAGACATTACAGAGTAAATGAAACTAAGGGTAATGCTGCTCAACACCAGATTTGTTACCCTCAAATTGCACCCACTCAGGACTCTCCTCAGTATGGAGAATAGTGATATCTGTACACTAACAGATGCATGGTTCAGGCTCACAAATGCACACCAGCACTACCAGGTTATATTTCATACCATGCTTTCTGACCACAAGACTCAGAACGGACAACACAAATAGAGGGAGTATCCATATACATCACAGATACACACACCTCCAGGTTAGTAGCACTGCACGAAGCATCGCAGAACATACATATGCAACTAACATTGTGCAAAACTGCCTTTCAGTTTGTTGCCTGCTACAGACCACCCTCCCAAACTCAGGAACCACACTCGGCTTTCCTGGGAACACTGGAGAATATGAAGGTCTCCCCAAACACCATTATATTGGGTGACTTCAAACACCCAAACATTGACTGGGGATACTACTCAAGCCCCAACACCCTCGCCCAACAGTTGCTACTATTTGTAAACTCATATGCTATGGCACAACCGGTCACCACACCCACAAGAGGGGAAAACATATTGGACCTGATCATCACCAACATGGGGACTCTATGTTCCACACCAGCAATATACCCCTCATTGGTAAGGTCAGAACATACATTTATCTCACTGGACATCCATATCCTGTCCCCACACCCATCCTGGGTAATCTTGGTGAACTTCTCATAAGCAAACGTCTCACTTCTCCAAAGCAAGGTGGTACCCTTCAGAGACCCTGGGACAGTGGTAAATATGGCTCAGACTGCTGAATCCTTTACATACACATTCTATGGACACCTAGTGGACTGCATGGGTTGTGCTATCCAAAATAACAACAAGACTCACTCCTCCAATGGCAGGGGACCTGTCTGGTAAACCCCGGCCATTAATAAGCTATACAACGAAAGGAGGAAGCTACTACATGATAGAGCACAATCCCAGACAGGGAGGGCATCTGTGATCTGTACTAGCAGACAGCTATGATCACTCATGAATTTATCTAAGGCCCGCTTCTCACTTACAATTGCACCAGACACATAGGACAATCACAAGGCCTTCTTCAGTTATGTCAGGAAGCTGTGTGGATGCTCACTGATATGCTGTGAGTTACTGCATACTGACTAAACATACCCTGAACCCACTGACATTGCCAACATCCTGGCAAACAGGTTCAGTGCAGATGTCTCCCCCACATCCCCCCTAAGGAGCAACTATCCATCCCAACAGAGTTTAACCTCCCTGACATCACAAATAAACAGGTGAGTGCTGCCCTCCCCAAAGCAGACAACACAGCATGAATGGGACCAGACAGTGTCCCGGCCTGTGTCTTACACGAACTTCATGACAGATGTAACCCTCACATTAAGTCACTGTTCAATATCAGAGTTACTTACAGGATATGTACCCAAGGAATGGCGTACAGCGACAGTGGTCCTGCTCCACAGAGTTGGTGCCACAACGGATCACAGACAATATTGCCCTATAAGCCTAACTAGCCTGTTCTGCAAAGCAATGGAGCGTATTGTCATGGGACTCATACACATAGACATCAGGAACCTACAGACACTGTGTCCTACACATTTCAGCATTGTTGTGGGCAGATCTTGCCTCTTGAACCTGTTCATATTCTTTAAACGGTTACCAGGTCCATCAATGTAGGGACGGTTGTCCACACAGCCTACCTGGACCTTGCAAAACCCTTCAACACAATACCCCACTAGGCCATTATGCATAGGCTCACCAGCGTTGATATCGACACATATCTCACACGATGGATTTCTACCTGGATCAGGGATAGCACCCACATGGTCAGTATTGCAGGTGCCATGTCTGACTATACACCAGTTACACTTGGCATCCCACAAGGCTCAGTCCTGGGACCTCTCTTGTTCAGTATATATTTGTCTGACGTACAGGCTAACACAGGAGGAATATGGCTGACCATGTTCGCAGATGACTGCAAACTGGGTGCCATAATCAACTCTCCAGCTGGCCCATTCATACTCAAACAGGGTCTCACAGAGATGGATGACTGGTGCCTGAGCCATGGCCTACAGCTAAATGCAATTAGTTGCATATTCATCCCCTTTGGGAATAACAACATATCCACACATTACCACATAGGTAGTAATCCATTACATATGGTAGGAGTTGTTAGGGGTTTGGGGACACGACTTGTTCGTACTGTCACCTTTGACAATCACGTTGCCAAAGTAGTTAGACAGACCTTTTATATAGCCCACCTTATCCCATATGGTTTCACATCTAGATCAAGTGAGGTAATTGTGCCCCTATACTCATCACGACCATGCTTGGTTACAATGCCACATTTGGGATGTACCTTACCCGACACCTGCAGCAACTGTAATGGCCACAAAAGTTCCTCAACAAGCAGATCTAGGGACTCACATGGATGCCCTGCACAGTTCGGATACAGTAACTCCAGCTCTACTCAGTTGCTTACCGCCTACTCGGATGTGATGTGTGCCTGTTGTTTATTGAAATACCCAACCCAGAATTAATGGAAATGCTCCACCTCAGGATATCCGACTCCCTTGGAGCTACACACTCCAGGGACATATACCTCAGCACAGATGTTAATAGGACATGCTGGAGGAGCAGATTCTTATCCCAGAGGCTCCACTCACTCCAGATTGTAATCCCCATTTCGCATAGGCAGAGCCACCTACTGACCACCTACAGGAGGCATCTTGACAACTGGATGGGTGATCGTATGTTTACCCCTGGGATATCTTCTGGGTCCCTGCTAGACAGAGGCACACTAGACTAAACGTAAATGGGTTATCTTGTGTGACCTACTATTCACAGGCACAGTGTAGTAATCTGACAGGGTTGCGAAAGCCAAACATACTCTGGCTAGGCTTGTACATGCCCTAGGGCAGATAGCCTAGTATCGACCTCCGAACCTATGATAATATTCAGGATGCACAATGTTTATTGCTGATACTGTTTGCAGGTTTTTATCGTCTTTGCTTTCCCAGTTTCTAGGAACAACTTAGGTATCTGCAGAACATATTTGATTATGACAGGGTTCCACTATATTATATGTGTCTGTTGTCATATAACTGCGTGCACAGGGCATATTGCTGGATAGTGAGAGGTTCCTGGTTTAACACATGCAACTGCCAGATATGTGTGGCCCACTGCTGTACTCAGACATGGCCTAAGTGTGTGAGCATGCCCAGTTCAGGCTTTCCGTGTTTTGTTGCCTGACATTTGTCTCATTTATTCAAGTGTGTGAGCATGCCCAGTGTGACCTTTCAGTATGTTGCTGTCTGAGGTCCACTACATTTGTTGATGTGTGTGAACATGACCAATATTAACAATTATACTCTGTGTGTTGAAAGTCAGGTTCTATTCTTACTGCAGGACTCACCTTTGTGTCATAACTCGACAGGGATTATGCTGTGCCTGCAGGGTTTCCATGAGATACTTTGCATAGACTTATCAACATTTCTTCATAAAGGCTGACCACTGTAATACTGTCATGGTATAGTGGTTCAGTACTATGACTATAGTGCACAGTATCCTGGGTTCGCGGCCCATCACTGCTTTATATTTTCATACTGAGCAGACCAGGCTGCTTAAGGGCCAGTAGAGCAAATATGAGCATGTTGGGTTTTGTTCAGCTATGCCCTACTTAGATCAAGCTTGTCCAACATTGCTCAATATTAACCAACATTGCTGGACGTTGCCCAATATTACTCAACATTGACCACAGTTGTGCTAGTTGGTGTGTGCGATTTTGTTTACATATACTACATGATGGTAAATGCTGTTTAGCACTGCTTTATATTGCTTAACACATGGCAATCATGCCTCAGGTGGTGCTGCAGGGCTGCCTATGTCAGATGCACATACTACACTCCCTATACATGATTGAAAGCAGGTAGTGTCAACTTAGGCATCCCGTTTACTATATGTGCGAGTCAGAGAGAGGTATCATTTCCAGAGTTCCTACTGAGCCAGTGTACATGCTATGCGTTGCCTCTTTGCCAAGGCCAAAGCATACTGGGCACGCCTCTTCTGCCTACTGGGGCAGGCTCAGGTTGTTCCTCCTCCGAGTCACACTCTGCCTGTGATGGCCTTGGCAATGGTGGGGGGCTGTTTGGCCCGGGCCTATGCTGGTCCTGCTGCAGCTGTTTTCGCAGGATCATATTATGTAGCATAGCACATACCATGACAATTTCGGTACATGTAGTTGCTGAGTACTGCAAGGCTCCACCAGATGTGTCCAGGCACCGGAACCATGACTTGAGCAGCCCAAGCACATGCTCGATTACATTTCGTGTTTGTGAGTGTGCCTCATTATGGCGTTACTGTTCAGGTGTGTGTGCGTTTCTGATGGGTGACATCAACCACGGCTCCAGTGCATAGCCAGTATCCCCCACTAGGTGACCATGTGGGATGTCCCCGTTGGCAAATATCTGGTACAGCTGCGTCAGATGCCAGATATGGGAATCATGGTAGCTTCCAGGGTAGCCAGCACACACATTCAGTATTATGCCCTGGGCATCACACATGACCTGGCAGTTGATGGAGAGGAAGCCCTTGTGGTTGAAGTAGTCCCTACACCGCTCACTGGCTGGTGCTTTGATGCGTATGTGTGTGCAGTCTATTGCACCCACTACCTCAGGGTATTCCGCTATTTGCTGGAAGCGATGCATATTGCTGGTCAATACCTCACGGGAATTGGGGAAATATACATGATCACCGACATGTGCTGACATGGCATCCAGGAACTGGTGCAGTACCCTGGATGCTGATACCTGTGATAACTCCATCATATCACCAGTTGGTCTATGGAAGGTACCTCTTGCTAATATTCTTAGGCCAACGCATACCTTGGTTTCCACTGGGATGGGTTCCCCTCTGTTGGTTCTGTGTGTGAGACGTTGCCTGCACAGCTCAACAATTTGCTGCAAGAGGTCTCTGTCCACTCTATAGCGCTCCACTATCTCCAGCTCATGTAGCCCCTGGTAGGTTACCCTGGGCCTGTACACTCTTCTCCGTCTCCTCACTGTGAGTTGTCCAGCAGCATTCGCATTGTCACCACCCTCAGCATGTTGCATATGTTGCCTTATAACAGCAGTGGCAGCCCCTAACATTTCTTTGTCTCAGTAAAGCTTTTTCAGTTTTCACTTCTATTAGCTTACTGCAGTGTTGCAGTGTCTCTTGAGAGAAACATAATGGACTGTTGTTCGCAGTGATTTAAGTGCTGGGCTGGGCTGGGCTAGTGTACTGCCTGTGTAATTGCCTGCTTCTGATTGTTTTCACCTTCTAGCTCTGCTAGTACTCCCTGGTAGCTTCCTACTATTTGTTGTGCTTCCTTTTTCCTTTCTGTTTCCTCGGGGAGTGGCAGCGCCATGCACACAAGTGCAAACACGCTCACAGCAGCTCACACGCACGCACACATGCTTACACGGACTAAAACATGCTTATTCTTGTTAAAACACGAGCACACCAGCGTAAACGAGCTTACAACTCTTTAAACAGCCTTATACATGCTTACTCCGACTTAAACGCGCGCACTCATGCTTACACACGCGCACACAGTCTTACTTGGGTTTACAGGCACGCACACATGTGCATACACCCTCAGCAAGAAACTTTGGTGTTATTCACGGCATACACCTTCAATTTCTTGCCTTTACCTAGCCTACCTGTTGACACACCTCTTTCAATGATGTGTAAATGACAGCTGACACATGCCACTCTGCTCCAATGAGCTTACATTCTTTCATACATACCCTCATCGTGATGTCACCTATCTTCTATTATGTTACTCCCCTTATCCTACTCCTACACTCCACTGACTGTGCTCATTTGCTATGTAAACTTGCGATTCACTATCCTAACCCTCATTTGCATTGGATTGCCTACTAATGCTTGGTTACATCTCATAGACTGAGCTTCCCCCCTTAGCAACCTCTACTCGGTGGCCATGTTGTCTTCAGCCTGCCATTCACTTGCATTGTAAATTCATATTAGCATTAAAATCCACATTTGTGGATCTTCATTATTGATTTTCTGTTTTTAAAGCACAGCACGTTTGCGCGGTGCTGCACTATGCTTAAACCCCAGAAATCGGGATGAAAAAAAAAGTTTTTTTTTTTTTATTTTGCATCACTTAAAGTTGCCAATGGCTGTATTTTTGACCATTGGCATGGTTCCTCATATAAATGCATCCTTTTTTGGAGCTGTCATGGCTCCGTTTTGCTATTTGCAGAACCGTACTCAGTTGTCAACTGAGTACATTTCTGCAAATAACACTACTCCTACTCAGACAGGTTCGGGTTTCCTGGATTGCAAATTTACCTCATTTGTATAGCTTTCACCTGCAATTGTGGTAATTTGCATATCCAAGCCCTGTCCGTGTAGGACTCATTTAAGGAGCTCTGTTGCATGCCCCTACTGGCTGTTCCTTGATCACTTGGCGGACATGTTGGCTGCATGGAGTCTTACTCTACTCTTAGACTCCGTGCAAGCCTTCGTGAATCTGGCCCAATGTTAAAATATGGGTGTGCAGACCTTTTTCTAGCATTATAATAAGGCTTGTTGATTTCCAAATAGCAAATGAGCTTTAATTCTGTTTTAAAGTTAAGAATTTCATCCCACTTGATTTGTAAATAGGTCCTCTACAAATTGTACCACAATCTTAATTACTTTCTCTCTTGAAATCTGCTCCTACCCAAAAATAACTACTCCTTCTGTCATGAACTATTTCATATAAACCGCTGATTGATTTCACTAATATTCGCTAAAAGGATGTCCAAAAGATATGTGACTATAACAGCACACCTTGTATAGCAGAGAAACTATTAAAACAAAACTGTACGTCAGTCTATGCCTAAGCACAAAAGGAATAACTCAAAGTATACAAAATACTGTGGTTTGTCATACATTTACTTTCAGCTATTGGATCGGTCTTTAAGTTCATTTAATTAATATTTACCATTAAATGCAGCGAAGCATTTGAATGTTAGACTTCTCCATTGAAAGCAATGCAACTGCAAGCATCCAGTCAGAAACAGACCTTACGGGAAGCCATACCAATCAGAGTGATATCTTAGAGACTTTCATTACTAAAAATGAGGAGCAACAGAAGAATGCTAGGATTCATGAAGATGTGTTGCACTTTTGTTCAGTGAAGGAATACTGCATGGCAAGAGAACGAGGTAATGAATAGCCAAACAAAACCTCGCACATATGTGCAGATATATTAGCCAAACAAGTATGGAGGTGGGCCTAGCAGTGCAGTGCAAGTATGAAGGTAGATTAGCTGTGCAGTAAAATGTATTGTCAAAAGCACAGGAAAAGGTATACAGAGTGGCATCATATGACACAGCATTACTTTGGGAAAACATAAAGTTTGAATCCAGACCACTATATTTCAATATGAAACAGTGCCTGTAGAAAGCATGGAAAGGAAGGACAGGCAAAGGCCAGACAAGGCAAGGAAAGGAAAGGAAAGGAAAGGAAGGGAAGGAAAAGGGTATACAAGAAAGTAGGAAAATAGGGAAGAGAAAGCAGAGGGTCATACATAAGGGCAACATATAGGAGTGGGTAGGATATGGGGAAATAGGAAAGTTTGATAGGGCCTCCCTTTTTTAAAGAGAAAGTTAAAGGAAGTACTGCAAAATGAAAGTAGGGGATAGCAAAGAGATACAGGGCAGTGCATGGTGGCAGACTGACAAACAGCACAGAAAAACAGTTGAGGACCTACACACAACAGGAGGCACTGAGTGGACAGAGACAAGAAGGGGGTAGACAAATGGCAATGGGAAGGGTTGGGCAATGCACAGGATATTGGGTGGGACATGGGAAGAAGGAATCAGAAATGGCTGTAGATAGGCTGGGTTATGAGCATCAGCTGTGTATTCTCCATCTTGCCTCTGAGGGACATTACAAGGATCCATCATCGCATAAAGGATCAGTGTGGTTAGTGGCATGTGACACACCCTCTCCTGTTCATCCAGTGTTTGTGTTTTTTCATTCAAGCGAATCTTCTCTACATTCCAGTAGGTTTTCCATGCAGGACATATATCTGCCTATTACTTGCCTCAGACAATGTAGACAGGCTACTTTACAAAGAAGAGCCAGAACCTCATCTGGTAAGGCATTCCGTAATTCAACACTCATAACTGTCAGTCAGAATGTGATAGAGGTCCCTCCTGAGGTAACCTGTTGTCATTCCTCTCAATATTATAGTGCAAGATTTCTGGACAAAGTCAACACTAATGGGAGAAAAAAGGTCCAAAATCAGGGACACATTTTAAATATTGCCCTTATAAACTTAGAAAGTTGACAGAATGACAACTTTTGCAATAACATACATTTTTTGAAGGGTACAGAGCCTGAACATCAAATGTCTGTCATTATTTAGTGACTTTAATCCTCAATGATTTGGCATAAACCTCAGCTTTTATGAGGAGAATATCAAAATATGATGCAAAACTATTTATATTCTGTGAAATTTGCAATAGTGGAGAGATATATCTGTCATCAAATTCTATAGTATGAGGACTAAGTAGCAGGGTAGTCATTAGAGACCATCCTTTCATTGGAATAAAGAATCTAAGACATGTCAGCCTTGTCTGGAGAGCTAACCATGGCTTGTCAAAAGCACCTCTTTCCTCCTGTGGAAGGCACTTTTGCAAGTACTGATAGAGGAAAGTTCACATCAGAGAACTTTGATAACTGGAAAGTGAGATGCTAGATCAATATGCATAATCCCATTAGTATTTCCAATTAACTTCATAACAGGCATAAGGCGAACGAGTATCCTCTGCACATGCATTAAGATACATAAACTGAATGAATATTGCACAGGTATACAGAGGGACACAGCAGGTAGTACATAGTCGAAATGACATGGCACAATGTGACTCCATCTTAGAAATGGGACCTATAGAAACTGACACAAAATGTAGTAGGAGTAAAACATGCATTGGTACCACCTCCAACTTCACCTGATATGGAAGAACCTCACAGTATCAGACCTCATTTCTAGGATGAGCTGGACAATTATTTACAAGTAGCAATAACAGTCCCAATCCTAGGCTGGATAAAAGAGAAAACATAATATTACAAAGGAAATTTTATTATGCCACTCAGGACATTCCAGCCAAACTTCAACATCCCATGCAGAGAGCCCATCAGGGTTCATAATACATTGGTCATCAAGCTCATATTCTAACTGAAACTGTACACACTTGAGAAGTTATACTGCATATTTGAGTAGTATTATTGGGTAGCACTGCAGCATTAGCTAAAATTATATAGCAGTCTGAAAAAGCAAGTAATACCCAGAAAGAATGTAGTATGCTCTGTTTTTCTACTTTCCTAAGGATGTACACCTTTTCAATGGAATTCATATTATAAAAGGTTAGCAATAGAAAGACGTGTGGCTGTTGAAAACAATGGAAACAATGCAACTGAAGTCCTTTGTGTACATACCTGTCACTCTTATAGTGATCTTTTGGCCCATCTGACCAATATATTGGGCTATGGTGGTTAGCAAACAGTGCTTTCCTACACGTGTTCTTGCCATGATAAAACAGCAGTTCCATAGCAGTGGTGTTTACTAAGTTGATTGTAACTCTTGATAACAGACAAACTTGCTTACTCCTATAGATCTCCATTGATCTCTCTATAATGACATACACCCATAGCTCTCATTTCAATTGTAGTATGGCATAAATATGTTATTCCTTTCTCTGTAGCTGCCATTACACCTTTCCCAATAGCATACCATTTATAGCACTGTGTCATGTTTTTACAGGCTTGCATGTCTAGAGAACAAGTTGATTGATAAAGCCTTAACAACTTTAGCCAACTGACGACGATGTCCTACTACAAGCAATATGGACACATGCGTGGCACTTGGGCACTTGTTGAGGATAGGGAGTGCCAACTCATCTTTAAGTGACCACATGGGATAGATAGTGGTCTATGACATAAATGCACCGGGGGAGACAACTGCACTTTGCAGCTGTGCAGTAAGCATGTTGTCAATATGCTGCACCATGGCAAGGCAAAGGTACCTTTGTCTAACAAAGCCAAATATGGGGTGAAAATAGCTTCCCAGGCCAAAGACAAACATAAGACAGTTTTTGTTATGTCTGCAACTTAAAAAACAGCAAACAACAGTGTACAAAATTGATTGTAAATGGAACCACTTTCAAGGAGCTGGGAGATACAGCAAATCTGCTGGCCAATAAATTCAGCTCTAACTTTACCTCTCACTCCCCTCAGCCACCCCCCACAAGAAATACCACCAAACATAAGCCCTCCAACCATCAAAAGGAAACAGATCCTGGATGTATTCTCTAAGGCTAAGGACACAGCTTCAATTGGCCCTGATAATATCCCAAGATGTCTTCTATATAGCCTGAAATATGACCTATTGGGACCACTGGAGTAATTATTTAACTATAGTCTCCAGATAGGCTTTGTGCCACTCGAATGGAGGAGTGTAACACTCATACACCAACACAAGGGTGGGCTGTCAACAGATCCCAGAAACTACAGTTCCATTAGACTGATTAGTTTCATATGCAAACCCATAGAAAAATTATAATGGAAATGATTAATAATGATATAGGACATCTTCAGGCACTAGACCCACTTCAGTTTGATTTCACCATGGGCAGGTCATGCATACTCAACCTAGTGGACTTCTTTGAGAAGATCACAAAGGCAATGGATGAAGACAAAACAGTGCACACTATATACATTGACCTATCTAAGGCATTTGATACAACACCTCATTTGGGCATTGTAAACAAACTCATGGAATTAGGCATCCTATATTACATGTTGGATAGCCAGCTGGTTCTCAGACAGGACCCAGGAAGTTAGAAGAGGGAAGATCACCTCTTTAAAGAGGCTGGTCATCAGTTGAGTCCGTCAGGGCTTTGCTTTGTGTCTGCTTCTCTTTGACATCTACTTCTTAGAAGTCAAGACCAATGACAATGGCCTCTGGATGATCAAATTTGCAGATGACTGCAAACTAGGAACAGTCATAGAATTCCCCCAAGTCACTAACATCCTAGAAGAAGGACTGACACAGACAAATGACTGGTGTCAAAGAGACGGCTTAACACTCAGTGTCATGAAATGCATAATAGTATCTTTTGGGTAGAGGGCCACCCTAGGAAACTACCTTATTGATGAATGATCCTTAAGAGTAAACACAGTACGAAAGATCTGGGGATGTATGTGAATAGTAACCTGGCTTTCAACCAACATGTGCCTAAGGTAGTAGAAAATCATTCTATGTCACTCAATTAATAAGCAAGGGCGTGGTATACAGGTCCAGGGAAGTCAATGTACCACTATATTCAGCCCTCTTTAGACCCATCATTGAGTGTAACTCCCCCTTCTCTATGTACTTGTCCAGGCACATGCAACAAGTGGAATGTCCACAGAGGTTCTTCACAAAATTAAATCAGGGCAGAAACATTTCCTATGCATATTGGCTCAAAGCCCTATCTCTGTACTCTCTTTCTTTCAGACTGTTGAAAGGTGAGCTATGCCTGGGATATAAGGCATACTTTGACCCCCGCACTGATGGACCTTTTGCATACTTGCAAAATGGACAGCATCAGACCTGCAAAATCTAAAGACTTAAATTTTCTTATGACATAAATAAGACATGTTGGAGGGACAGGTTTGTATCACAGAGAATTCCCATTCTCTGTAACAGGCTACCATCCTAAAATTCTGTCCATAGTTCTCAGTGTTATGAGTTAGTATTTTATTGGGATAATCATTGCTCACAACACTTACAGTTTTCAACGTTCGAAACTCAACTTTACAACCTGACATCTAGAGTACCTGTCTTCTTCAACAATGCTACAATTGTTTTGCAATTGAATGGTGATTTTCCTCAATTATTTATCATCTAGTCACTCAGGTTGTCAACTGACCCTTTTATTTCCTCATCCCACCTTGATTTTTGAAGGTTGTAGTAGGTGAGAGTTAGGTGAGATATGTTTGTCATAAGTAGTTCATGAGTATTACATTAATTGGTTGATGAAGATTATTTTCCTTATGGTATATTTTCTTCACATTTTGCAGGCTTAGAAATTGTTGGCACTGGCGACGTCATGTATGTGCTTCCACATGCACGCATAGTGCCTGGATCATGCTGCGCATGCCCAGACTCTCCTTGTTTTCTTGTATGTGCTCTGCTACAGGACCCCACCAGGAGACATTCATTAGCCGAGTGTCCTCACCAACTAAGAGATGAGCAGGCTGGCCACGCTCATCTATATACATTATTATAGCCATAGTCTTGACTAAACTAACAAAGATGGACATCTGTTGGCTATGCAGCATTAAGGGACTGAATTGAAACTGCAGTCCAGACAACCTAGGTTTATGTTCCTGGTGATAGCGGAGTCAATGATGGTGGAATTAGGATTGACCATGCCTCCTAACTTCTTCTACAAAATGGTGAATGATGTGTTGGGGTACATATAAGCATATCAAGAGCTCCAATGGTGATGCCAGAGCTTTGTCAAGTGGTATCACTTAGTAAAGTGGACTACCACATAAGAGATGCATCATTGGTGATTCCCTGAAGGCACCCTTGAATGTCTACCTTATGGCATAGCCCAGTAAATGGAAGGGAAGGTAGATCTCAATTTTCTAGTCTGCTACATCCTACCAGCTAACCTCCGTATAACAGCCCTTCCTTCTGCTTGTCACCACACCTACCCCCACCCCAGTCCTGAAGCATTCTAGTTTGAATAGCTGAGAAACTCATTCTATATGGAGAAACAGGAACAATTTAGTGAAGTGTCCCCCAATAGCCAATTACCCAAGTTCAGGACAGTTACTTGATAAGCGGAGTGCTTGGTGTCACTGGTGGCAGATCTCAATCAAGTCAGAAGAACTGTGTTAAAAAGAAGGAAATCAAAGGGATTGCAAATAATAGTAGTAGTAATGATAATAATAATAATAATAATAATAATAATAATAATAATAATAATAATAATAATAATAATAATAAAGTGTTGCTGCTAGCATAACAGTCAAGGCTTTATCCTTCTGTGTCAGAGACCTGGTATCTTGAAAGTTTTTTTTTTTCTCAGCAGTGTAGGCCCTAAGATCACTATTCTGAAAATTCATTCCAAAACTTTTGCCATTTCAAAACAAAATCAGCATTTCGATTGCCTGCATTTCAGTTGTCACTTCTTAACAGTCTGGATCAGGATATAAAATGCATAATTAGTAGAATACATCAGGAACATGGCCAGTGCCACTGTCATTGGATAATTCCATCAAAAAGTTGATCTCTGTCCCTGACAGAAATATATCATCTTTATGCACAAACTAATTCAACTAATTCAATATCAGATGGGGCCTCTACAGTGCCTAAAAATTTCACCTAGAAGTTTACATGTCAGCCAGTTCCTTATTCACTTTACATCATATCAAATGCTGTCTTATGCTAAAAAAAGGACTTCTCACCTGTAAAGGGATAAACCACCTGTCAGAAGATTTTTTTCTGCTATTAGAAAGACCAACAATTAGCAGTTAAAGTAGCGAATGAAAAACATTATGAAAAAGTTCTGTTTTATGAGTCAACACTGGTTACATCTATTTTAACATATTACTTTAGAGGACACACACTGCAAAAAATTCAAAAGAAGAAGGCATATGATGGAGCAGCAGAGACATACTCATTTCACGCTGTTACTGTTTTTTAAATTAAACCAAATATAACAGAGGTTAACTACCTGAGTTCAGAATGACATGCAAAGGCAGATGTGGTAGCTAGGAAAAGAAAGCATATTCCAAGGAGCAAGAAGCTGGATTGAGGAATAAGTTTATTCACTTCTGTTTTGTCAAGTACGAGGGATCAGTTACACGAATCAGATCATAAAAAGAAAATGGTGGAAGAAAAGAAGATATAAGTGTTGAGTCTGTGGTTATAATGCCAATTGCAGACAAAGCTCTACAAAATGAGGTCCTTCTGCATGGCAGGAAAAGAAGGACACGACATAAAAAAACACAATACTCAGAGAATAACATGACCAGCTGATTATGAACAGAAGAAAAGGCTGTAATGTAATGTGATAGTCTAGTGATGAAAACTGCACCAGCCAAACACTGCTACCATGTTTCACAATCCTTGTACAAGGTACATTCTGATTTAGTAGCTATACTCTTTAATTTCTGTACATGATGTTTCTTGGTTAGTAAACTATTTTTCAACTAGACAAGACGCCCTCAGTGAACTTTGCTGGCTTTTTTTCTTATTGGGAAAGTGTTACAGTTCAAAGGTTTACTCCAAGGCAAACTTAGTGACCCAGTTAAACAATGCAGATCTGCTAAGCATAACTATTGCTGCTCTTGAACTAAGGTAGGGACAGGAGAATACAGAGGGTGGAGATATTCAGTAGGACATGCATTCATTCTGCCCTGGCAGTGAGCCATTTATGGGAGGATGCTGTCTGAAAAGATTTTCCTGTTACATTTTGATTTTGTCTCATATTAGTGACTTTGCCATAGGAAACCAAGACAACTTATGGATATTTTTTTTTGTTTTGTTTTTAACTGCAGCTCAAGTAGTTGTACTGTATCTTTTCTTTTAGAGATGGAGAGTGAGAGAGAGAGAGAGAGAGAGAGATTAAAAAGCACAAATGTTCTTGTGTTACGCACAAATGTCACAGGACGATAGTGTAACGATCTGCCTACAGGAGGTACCTAACATGCCAAGAAAGTTATTATCAAAATACTGCCCACCCCACACCATCTTGAATCTGTGCATTATTTATGGACACATATGTTTATATAGATTACCATCTGGTCAGGTATTATTCTCATATTCCTGATTCCTCAGTTTTGCAAGACTGCAGTTCATATGCCTACTAGGGTGTTTCTCCTTTCTTAGTAGCTGTGTGACTGTACAGGCATTATATTTAAGTAAGTACAGCTTTTCATCAGTACAGATAACTTCCTGTCTCTCTATGTCCATAGTGTAACTTAAAGCTTTAGATTTGTATTTTTGTATAAAATTGCTTATTTTGTTACTGGAGCATTTATCCATCAGTTTCCACTTTAAAGGGGCTACCACAGCCCAATCAGACTATCCTGGCCAACACAAGCAATAAATAAAATAAATTAGTGTTCCACCATCGACCATATCCATATGGATACAACAGGAAAGCTTGATGTCCCACATAAATGTCAGGTTTCTCTTGCAATGTTTGTTTTTATGATCAGTTGTGTTCTCACTCATTTGTGATTGAGCACTTAACTGTAGATACATTTCTGTAGGGACTCTATTTATTCTTGCCCACCCTGTAGCCATATAAAATATGTGTGATATGTATTTCAGTGTTATTTCTTCTTTTAAATAATAGAAAATTGCTTTCGGAAGAAGAAAGCTGTTGATTGTTTTGTGAAATCATCAATTCTTAGATATAATAATATTTTCAAACAAGCATAGATCAGTGTATTGTAGGTTAGCATGGTCCATTGTCATGATGTGTTGTACTGCTTATGTTCCTTGGTCATTCAGTGATGTGTTTTGTCTGGCAGTTAGCTTAAGTGTGTAATCTACTGAAGCTGCACACTCAAATGATTTATTACTCTGATATAAATGTAGCTTTCACAGTGGTGCCCATTGCCATGCTGAAGGGCATAACAGTCAACAGAGAAAAGCCACATTGTGTTATTATTAGTACCAATATGTTGTCAAGAGTTCAATGCCTTGCTCTATAAATTATTCTCCTGTATTGATGCTGTCAGACAAAGACAAAAAAAAGTAAAAAACACACTGTTGGAAACTCCTGGTGTTCTGGCTGAAGTGTGATTCTCAAACAATTTGGAAATATATCGCTGATTGATAAGTATATTTCTTGGCATTTTAACCTTTCAGAGTTCTGCATTGTCTTAATTTTGCCTGACTGAATTATTTTATATATTTTTCAGGCATTGTTTTATGTTTCTCATCTGTCCTGAAACTCCTTCCCTCCTATTCCTGAGGTGGAGTTTATAAAACTGGTCTAACAGCTTTTGTGTTATCTGATTGCTTCAAGGCTTGCTGATTTAAAAATAGCCTCTGTTTATAAATTCTTGTATACACTGTTGGAGACTCCTGGTGTTCTGGCTGAAGTGTGATTCTCAAACAATCTGGAAATATATAGTTGATTGATCAGTATATTTCTTGGCATTTTAACCTTTCAGAGTTTTGCATTGTCCTAATTTTGCCTGACTGAATTATTGTTTGCCTGACTGAATTATTTTATATCTTTTCCGGCATTGTTTTATGTTTCTCATCTGTCCTGAAACTCCACCACCCCTATTCCTGAGGTGGAGTTTATAGAACTGGTCTAACAGCTTTTGTGTTTTATGATTGCTTCAAAGCTTGCTGATTTAAAAATACTTTCTCTTCATAAATTCTTGCATGTGCTGTTGGAAACTCCTGGTTTTCTGGCTTTAGTGTGATTCTCAAACAATCTGGAAATATATCGTTGATTGATAAGTATATTTCTTGGCATTTTAACCTTTCAGAGTCCTGCATTGTCTTAATTTTGACTGACTGTATTATTTACCTGACTGAATTATTTTATATATTTTCTGGCATTGTTTTATGTTTCTCATCTGTCCTGAAACCCCTACCCCCTATTCCTGAGGTGGAATTTATAAAACTGGTCTAACAGCTTTTGTGTTATATGATTGCTTCAAGGCTTGCTGATTTAAAAATAGTTTCTGTTTGTAAATTCTTGCATACACTGTTGACAATTCCCGGTGTTCTGGCTGAAGTGTGATTCTCAAACAATCTGGAAATAAATTGCTGTTTGATAAGTATATTTCTTGGTATTTTAATCTTTCAGAGTTCTGCATTATCTTAATTTTGTCTGACTGAATTATTGTTTGCCTGACTGAATTATTTTATATATTTTCTGGCATTGTTTTATGTTTCTAAACTGTCCTGAAACTCCTTCTCCCCTATTCCTGAGGTGGAGTTTATAAAACTGGTCTAACAGCTTTTGTGTTATCTGATTGCTTCAAGGCTTGCTGATTTAAAAATAATTTCTGTTTGTAAATTCTTGCAAACACTATTGGAGATTCCTGGTGTTCTGGCTGAAGTGTGATTTTCAAACAATCTGGAAATATATCGCTGATTGATAAGTATATTTCTTGGCATTTTAACCTTTCAGAGTTCTGCATTGTCTTAATGTTGCCTGACTGAATTATTGTTTGCCTGACTGATTTATTTTATATATTTTCTGGCATTGTTTTATGTTTCTCATCTGTCCTGAAACTCCTTCCCCCTATTCCTGAGGTGGAGTTTATAAAACTGGTCTAACAGCTTTTGTCTTATCTGATTGCTTCAAGGCTTGCTGATTGAAAAATAGCTTCTGTTTGTAAATTATTGCATACACTGTTGAAAACACCTGGTGTTCTCACTGAAGTGTGATTCTGAAACAATCTGGAAATAAACTGCTGTTTGATAAGCATATTTCTTGGTATTTTAACCTTTCAGAGTTCTGCATTGTCTTAATTTTGTCTGACTGAATTATTGTTTGCCTGACTGAATTATTTTATATATTTTCTGGCATTGTTTTATGTTTCTCATCTGTCCTGAAACTCCTCCACCCCCCATTCCTGAGGTGAAGTTTATAAAAAGGGTCTAACAGCTTTTGCCTTATCTGCTTCAAGGCTTGCTGATTTAAAAATAGCTTCTGTTTGTAAATTCTTGCATACACTGTTGAAAACTCCTGGTGTTCTGGCTGAAGTGTGATTCTGAAACAATCTGAAAATAAATTGCTGTTTGATAAGTATATTTCTTGGTATTTTAACCTTTCAGAGTTCTGCATTGTCTTAATTTTGTCTGACTGAATTATTGTTTGCCTGACTGAATTATTTTATATATTTTCTGGCATTGTTTTATGTTTCTCATCTGTCCTGAAACTCCTTCTCCCCTATTCCTGAGGCAGAGCTTATAAAACTGGTCTAACAGCTTTTGTGTTATCTGATTGCTTCAAGGCTTGCTGATTTAAAAATAATTTCTGTTTGTAAATTATTGCATACACTGTTGGAGATTCCTGGTTTTCTGGCTGAAGTGTGATTCTCAAACAATCAGGAAATATATCACTGATTGATAAGTATATTTCTTGGCATTTTAACCTTTTAGAGTTTTGCATTGACTTAATTTTGCCTGACTGAATTATTGTTTGCCTGACTGAATTATTTTATATATTTTCTGGCATTGTTTTATGTTTCTCATCTATCCTCAAACTCCTTCCCCCTATTCCTGACGTGGAGTTTATAAAACTGGTCTAAGAGCTTTTGTGTTATCTGATTGCTTCAAGGCTTGCTGATTTAAAAATAATTTCTGTTTGTAAATTTTTGCATGCACTGTTAGAAATTCCTGGTGTTCTGGCTGAAGTGTGATTGTCAAACAATCTGAAACTATATCACTGATTGATAAGTATATTTTTTTGTCATTTTAACATTTTAGAGTTTTGCATTGTCTTAATTTTGCCTGACTGAATTATTGTTTGCCTGGCAGAATTATTTTATTTATTTTTTGGTATTGTTTTATGTTTCTCATCTTTCCTGTAACTCCTTCCTCCCTATTCCTGAGGTGGAGTTTATAAAAATGGTCTAACAGCTTTTGTCTTATCTGATTGCTTCAAGGCTTGCTGATTTAAAAATAGCTTCTGTTGGTAAATTCTTGCATACACTGTTGAAAACAGCTGGTGTTCTGGCTGAAGTGTGATTCTGAAACAATCTGGAAATAAATTGCTGTTTGATAAGTATAGTTCTTGGTATTTTAACCTTTCAGAGTTCTGCATTGTCTTAATTTTGTCTGACTAAATTATTGTTTGCCTGACTGAATTATTTTATATATTTTCTGCCATTGTTTTATGTTTCTCATCTGTCCTGAAACTCCTTCTCCCCTATTCCTGAGGTGGAGTTTATAAAACTGGTCTAACAGCTTTTGTGTTATCTAATTGATTCAAGGCTTGCTGATTTAAAACTAATTTATGTTTGTAAATTATTGCATATACTGTTGGAGATTCCTGGTGTTCTGGCTGAAGTGTGATTCTCAAACAATCTGAAACTATATCACTGATTGATAAGTATATTTCTTTGCATTTTAACCTTTCAGAGTTCTGCATTGTCTTAATTTTGCCTGACTGAATTATTGTTTGCCTGACTGAATTATTTTATATATTTTCTGGCATTGTTTTATGTTTCTCATCTGTCCTGAAACTCCTTCCACCTATTCCTGAGGTGGAGTTTATAAAACTGGTCTAAGAGCTTTTGTGTTATATGATTACTTCAAGGCTTGCTGATTTAAAAATAGCTTCTGTTTATAAATTCTTGCATACACTGTTGGAGACTCCTGGTGTTCTGACTGAAGTGTGATTCTCAAACAATTTGGAAATATATCACTAATTGATAAGTATATTTCTTGGCATTTTAACCTTTTAGAGTTTTGCATTGACTTAATTTTGCCTGACTGAATTATTGTTTGCCTGACTGAATTATTTTATATATTTTTCTGGCATTGTTTTATGTTTCTCATCTGTCCTGAAACTCCTTCCATCTATTCCTGAGGTGGAGTTTATAAAACTGGTCTAAGAGCTTTTGTGGTATATGATTGCTTCAAGGCTTGCTGATTTAAAAATAGTTTTGTTTGTAAATTCTTGCATGCACTGTTGAAAATTCCTGGTGTCCTGGCTGAAGTGTGATTCTCAAACAATCTGGAAATATATTGTTGATTGATAAGTATATTTCTTGGCATTTTAACCTTTCAGAGTATTGCATTGTCTTAATTTTTGCCTGATTGAATTATTGTTTGCCTGACTGAATTATTTTATATATTTTCTGGCATTGTTTTATGTTTCTCATATGTCCTGAAACTCCTCCCTCCCCATTCCTGAGGTGGAGTTTATAAATATGGTCTAACAGCTTTTGTGTTATCTGCTTCAAGGCTTGCTGATTTAAAAATAGCTTATGTTTGCAAATTCTTGCATACACTGTTGAAAACTCCTGGTGTTCTGGCTGAAGTGTGATTCTGAAACAATCTGGAAATAAATTGCTGTTTGATAAGTATATTTCGTGGTATTTTAACCTTTCAGAGTTCAGCATTGTCTTAATTTTGTCTGACTGAATTATTGTTTGCCTGACTGAATTATTTTATATATTTTCTGGCATTGTTTTATGTTTCTCATCTGTCCTGAAACTCCTTCTCCCCTATTCCTGAGGTGGAGTTTATAAAACTGGTCTAGCAGCTTTTGTGTTATCTGATTGCTTTAAGGCTTGCTGATTTAAAAATAGTTTATGTTTGTACATTTTTGCATGCACTGTTAGAAATTCCTGGTGTTCTGGCTGAAGTGTGATTCTCAAACAATCTGAAACTGTATCACTGATTGATAAGTATATTTTTTGGCATTTTAACCTTTTAGAGTTTTGCATTGTCTTAATTTTGCCTGACTTAATTATTGTTTGCCTGACAGAATTATTTTATTTATTTTTTGGCATTGTTTTATGTTTCTCATCTTTCCTGAAACTCCTTCCTCCCTATTCCTGAGGTGGTGTTTATAAAAATGGTCTAACAGCTTTTGTCTTATCTGATTGCTTCAAGGCTTGCTGATTTAAAGATAGCTTCTGTTTGTAAATTCTTGCATGCACTTTTGAAAACTCCTGGTGCTCTGGCTGAAGTGTGATTCTGAAACAATCTGGAAATAAACTGCTGTTTGATAAGTATAGTTCTTGGTATTTTAACCTTTCAGAGTTCTTAATTGTCTTAATTTTGCCTGACTGAATTATTTTATATATTTTCTGGCATTGTTTTGTTTCTCATCTGTCCTGAAACTCCTTCTCCCCTATTCCTGAGTTGGAGTTTATAAAACTGGTCTAACAGCTTTTGTGTTATCTGATTGCTTCAAGGCTTGCTGATTTAAAAATAATTTATGTTTTTAAATTATTGCATATACTGTTGGAAATTTCTGGTGTTCTGGCTGAAGTGTGATTCTCAAACAATCTGGAAATATATCGCTGATTGATAAGTATATTTCTTGGCATTTTAACCTTTCAGAGTTCTGCATTGTCTTAATTTTGCCTGACTGAATTATTGCTTGCTTGACTGATTTATTTTATATATTCTCTGGCATTGTTTTATGTTTCTCATTTGTCCTGAAACTTCTTCCCCCTATTCCTGAGGTGGAGTTTATAAAACTGGTCTAACAGCTTTTGTGTTTTATGATTGCTTCAAGGCTTGCTGATTTATAAATAGTTTCTGTTTGTAAATTCTTGCATGCACTGTTGAAAACTCGTGGTGTTCTGGCTGAAGTGTGATTCTCAAACAATCTGGAAATATGCCACTGATCGATAAGTATATTTCTTGGCATTTAAAACTTTTAGAGTTTTGCATTGTTTTAATTTTGCCTGACTTAATTATTGTTTGCCTGACTGATTTATTTTATATATTTTCTGGCATTGTTTTATTTTTCTCATCTGTCCTGAAACTCCCCGCCCCCCATTCCTGTGGTGGAGTTTATAGAACTGGTCTTAGAGCTTTTGTGTTATCTGATTTATTCAAGGCTTGCTGATTTAAAAATAGTTTCTGTTTGTAAATTCTTGCATACACTGTTGGAAACTCCTGGTGTTCTGGCTGAAGTGTGATTCTCAAACAATCTGGAAATATATTGCTGATTGATAAGTATATTTCTTGGCATTTTAACCTTTCAGAGTTCTGCATTGTCTTAATTTTGCCTGACTAAATTATTGTTTGCCTGGCTTGAAATTGTTTGTATATTTTCTGGCATTATTTTATGTTTCTCATTTGTCCTGAAACTGTTTTTTCCCCTCCCTCCCACCCTTATCTTGTGGTGTTGTTATAGTTGGTGGCTTTGCAGTTGCCTGCCCCTAATGTAAATTTGATCTAGGACAACCCTCCCAGTCTGGTGTTCACTCTACTTAATACAGAGAGAACATTTGAGAAGGCCAACCCACTTAGGTTCTTAACCTTGAATTTTTCTTCTGGTCCTCTTTCCTCTCTCCTTGCACTTTACTAAAAAAAAAAAAATTCTCTTTATTTTGCTTTTGCCTCTTCTTAAAAGGACTCAGTTGTAGTTATTCTGCTGCATTTATTACTGCTTGATAGAAGCCTGATTAAATTGTAACTATTATTTTAAGCCTTTTGCTTTAAGCACTTTAGGCTTCAGACCAGTTGTTTTACATTAACAAGGTTTGTGCTGCTTAGTCTGCTTATTTAAACTGTTTCTTTCTGAAATTGGTATAACTTGTTTGCTGTAGCATTGACTAGATTCGGGCAAGCTGAATCTAGCTTTGTTTGCATAACTTGAGCACTAATCCAGGCCCTCTTTTTTGGAGAAGGTTCCCCTGCATCCTAGTGGCAGGAGTGTGCAGTTAGAACTTGTCTGATCAAAGACTGCTGGAACAGAGCTCAGTTTTTAGCTTTTTATTGGTTAATTTGTTAATTTGTTTAAATCAGTTTGCTTGTTTTCTATTGTTATATAAAAATGCCCTTTATTCATCTACTGTTACTGTATTTCTGTTTCTTCCTGCTTTATTGCATTTATCAAGTACAAATATAACTCTGTCATTTCTATGTTGGTGTGAATGACCTGAGCCGTTCCTCCCTGGACTACATGAAAAGAGACATGGAAGAGCTCTCTGATCATGTAGCCCAGGCCAGTATGACCCTGGCCCTGAGTAGCATCCTGCCCTCACCAAGAATGATACCACAGTATAAAGAAAAAAATATCAATTTCAACAATTGGCTAAGTTTCTGGTGTAATTCAAAGGGAATCCAGTGTCTGTCTGCCTGGGATGACATGCTCGTCAAGCCATGCTGCTTCGCTAGAGACGGCTTGCACCTGTCACCCTTAGGCTTTCGAATACTGTCCAAGGCTCTTGCCACCCCCATAGTGCCTTTTTTAGGCAAGGCTCAAAAGACAAACCCACCGCTGTAGATAGCACAAGTAACAAAAATCTGAGGGTAATACCACTCAATGCCAGAAGTCTAAACCTCAAAATGCACGCACTCGAGGCACTCCTCAGTATAGAGAAAATCGATATATGTGCAGTAACAGAAACCTGGTTTCAGGCTCCAGAGAGCACCCAAGCACTACCAGGCTACAACTCATACCATAATATTTGGTGATTTCAACTACCCAAACATTAACTGGGAGAACTACTCAAATACTAACTCCCTTGCCCAACATTTCCTAGAATTTATAAACTCAAAAGCCCTGAAATAACTGGTCAACACTCCCACCAGAAGTGACAACATATTGGACCTGGTCATCACCAACATGGGTGACCAGTGTTCCACACCGAAGGACAACCCCTTGCTGGTTAGATCTGACCATAAACAAATCACTTTGGATATCCACATTCCGCCCCCACCCCCGGACAAGGAAACCACAGTGAAAAACCTTTTCAAAAGCAAACTTCACATTACTTAAGATGGAGGTGAAAAGTTTCAAAGCCCCCATGCTAAAGGATAACGCTGTCCAAGCTGCAAAATCCTTTACTAATGCATTCTACGGGCACCTACAATAATGCATGGATCGTGCTATCCCAAGCAAAACCAAGACTCACTCCTCCAAGAAAAGGAAACCAGTCTGGTGGACCCCTGCCATAAACAAGCTATACAACAGAAGGAGGAAACTAATACAGAAAAGAGTAAAATCCCAAGAAGGGAAGACATCCCTGATCAGTATCAGCAAGAAACTGCGATCCATCATAAAATCATCCAAGGTGAGCTTTGAAAGAAAACTTGCCAAGGACTCCAAAGATAACCACAAGGCATTCTTTAGCTATGTCAAGAATCTAAGTGGCAATGCTCAGATCTGCTCAGAGTTAGTGAAGAATGGCACACAATACACTGAACCAACCGATATTGCCAACATCCTGGCAGACAGGTTCAGTGCAAACTAAACCCCCCTCTCACCCCCAAAAGGGCCCATAACCATACCAGGAGAATGTAGAGCCCCTGAAATCACAGAAACTCAGGTTAAAACAGCTCTCTCCAAAGCCAAAAACACAGCATCAATGGGACCGGATGGTGTCCCAGGCTGCATCCTACATGAGCTCAAAGATGAACTAACCCCTCACCTAAACACACTGTTCAAACTCAGCCTCTCCAAAGGCTACGTACCCATAGAGTGGTGCACAGCAACGGTTATTCCACTCCACAAAGGTGGAGCCACAACAGACCCTGGGACCTATTGCCCTATAAGCCTGACTAGCTTGGCCTGCAAGGCTATGGAGCGCATCATCATGGAACTCATTAACAGAGACATTGGGAACCTCCAAACACTGAACCCTACCCAGTTCAGCTTTGTTATGGGCAGATCATGCCTCCTAAACCTGGTGGACTTCTTTGAGAAAGTAACCAAGGCTATAGATGAGGGAAAGGTGGTACACACAGCCTACCTAGACCTTGCAAAGGCCTTCGACACCATTCCCCATTCTGGTATTATAGACAAGCTCACCAGCCTGAACAATAACCCCCTATGTCACAAGATGGGTTGCCAATTGGCTCACAGACAGAACCCACATAGTGAGAGTTGCAGGAGCTAGGTCTGACTCTAAACTTGTTACAAGTGGCCAAGTGGCATTCCCCAGGGCTCAGTCCTAGGACACCTCCTGTTCAGCATATACTTCTCAGAGGTACAGACAAGCACAAGAGTACTATGGCTGACCAAGTTCACAGACGACTGCAAACTAGCAGCTATAATTGACTCACCAGCTGACACAGACATCCTCCGAAAGGGTCTCACTGAGATGGATACCTGGTGTCAAAATCATGGCCTCAAGCTAAATGCCAAAAGTGCATAGTTATTCCCTTTGAGAATAACAAAGTACCTACAAAGTAGTCCCATAAATACAGAAAATGTAATAAGGGATCTGGGGACCCAAATAGATAGTAATCTCTAATTTGATAATCACATTGCCAAAGTGGTTAGAAAATCCTTCTATGTGGGGCCCACATAATCACAAAAGGGTTTGCATCCAGATCAAAAGAGGTCATTGTGCCCTCCTACTCATCACTCATCAGACCCATCATAGAGTACAACGCCCCATTTGGGATGTACTTTACAAGACACCTGCAACAGCTGGAAAGACAACAGAAGTACCTCACCAAGAGGATCACTGGCCTCAAACAGATGCCCTATGCAGCTCGACTGAAGAAACTCAAGTTGCACTCGGTTGCATACCGCCTGCTCAAAGGTGATCTCTGCCTGACATAGAAGGCCATGTCCAACCCAGAATTGATGGACATGCTCCACCTAAAGAAAACCTTATCCCCTTGAGCCACATGCTCTAGGGATCTAAACCTCACCACAACAATAAATAGGATGTGCTGGAGGGATAGATTCCTGTCCCAGAGACTTCCCATGCTTTGGAACAAGATTCCAATCTACATTAGGCAGAGCTCCTCGCTAGCACTCTTTAAGAGAAACCTTGACGAGTGGATGGGAAACAGAAAGTTTACCCCAGGGATCACTTCAGTGGCTCTGCTGGACAGAGGCACAGGGAACTAATCTAAGGGGGCGGCGAAAGCCAACACATTCTGGCTAGGCTTATAAATGCCTTCAGGCAGATAGCCGAGTACCTACCTATGAACCTATGAGCCTATTTGTTACTGTTTGTTAGTAGCCTGATTAAACTGTAACTGTTATTCTAAGCCTTTGGTTGAAGCACTTGGGCTTCAGACCAGTTGTTTTGCATTAAGAAGGTTTGTGGTCTGCACTGTTGTGGCAGGACAGATAGCTTACATCTTTCTAAGTTGGGAGTTGCTGATTGAAGGCTTAGTGTCTGTTATTCTAAAAGTGTATTAGTTCTGGTTTAAGCACTTGGGCTATGGGCCAGTTATTTTACATTAAGAAGGTGTGGTCTTCACTCTTGTGAGAAGAGAGGGTAGATTCTGCCCTTCTGAGCTGGGAGTTTCTGGTTAAAGGCTTATTCTGCCTGCTTATTTGAAATGTTTCTTTCTGAAATTGGTATGCCTCATTTGCTGTAGCATAGACTAAATTCAGAACTGCTGAATCTAGCTTTGTTTGTATAACTTGAGCACTAATCCAGACCACCTTTTTTTGGAGAAGGTTCCCCTGCACCCTAGTGGAAGGAGTGTGCAGTTAGAACTTGTCTGATCAAAGACTGCTGGAACGGGGCTCAGTTTTTAGCTTTTTATTGGTTAATTGGTTAATTTGTTTAAATCAGTTTGCTCATTTGCTACTGTTATATTAAAAAAAAATACACTTTATGCATCGCTGATTAGCTAGGGTTAAACTATTCCCAGCGCCATAAAGTGTGGCCTTCAAATTTTCCCTTAGAACTAGCCAGTTTTTTAGTTTTAGCACTAAACTCTGTTTCTTTGAGCTCAGCACTTGTTCAGAACTTGTTGTAAGCACTAAATAAGCTACAAATTACTACAGCACTCAACTTTCTTCACTTCTCAAGAGGAAAACAGTTTTTAGTACTTAATAAATAAGCACCTATCCAGGCATGTCTAAGGGTCAGCTCCCAGTGTTTTCTCCTGCCTAACTGATGAATCTGGGCATCATGGGGCAATGCAGCAATTGCCTCATGTACACAGACAACCTTCACCTCCTAACACCCAACACTACAACCTGTGAGAGATCCACTTATATAGCAAAACTGGAAGTAAAGCTCTCTTCACCCAAGACTGGACTAGACAGTCAAGAGGAGAAGGTAAACACTTACACCACACCACACTCATCACATAGTCCCTCGAAACCTACAACACCAAAACACACACATAGTAACACAAAACACACACCTACATTCATGGAGGCTCTCAATAAAAATCTGCTCAAGCAACAGAGACCTCCAAAGCAGAAATGCAAGCAACCTCCACCCCCCAATACAACCCAAATGACACATATCCCACAAACTCAGTGTGCCACTCAACCACAGCCCATAAGGCATAACAACATACCCAACACTCTACTCATAGGTGAATCTATAGTCAGGCACACTGATGTTCCACTCACAGGCTAAACAAGGAGAAAGTTACTGTTAGCTGCCTCTCGGGTAACAGGATCCACCACATAATGCACGCACTCAGGTCACTCTACAACAAGTACAAATATAACTCTGTCATTGTCCATGCATGTGTGAATGACCTGAGATGTACCTCCCTGGACTACATGAAAAGAGACATGGAGCAGCTCTCCGATCTTGCAACTCAGGCAGGTATGACCCTAGCCCTGAGTAGCATCCTGCCATCACCCAGAATGATACCACAGTACAAGGACAAAATGATTGACTTCAAAAATTGGCTAAGCTTCTGGTGTCATTCTAAGGGGATCCGGTATCTGTCTGCCTGGGATGACATGATCAACAGACTATGATGCTTTTCCAGAGATGGCCTGCACCTGTCACCCTTCAGATTCCGGATACTGGCTAAGGCTCTAGCAACCCCTATAGTGCCTTTTTTAGGCAAGGTTCAAATGACAAATTCACCACTGTAACAGGTACAAGCAAGCAAAATCTGAAGGTAATGCTACTCAATGCTAGAAGTCTAAACCTCAAAATGCATTTACTCAAGGCACTCCTTAAAATGGAGAACATCAACATCTGTGCAGTGATAGAGACCTGGTTCAAGGCTCCAGAGAGTACTCCTGCATTACCAGGCTATAATTCATGCCACACCTTTTGGCCACCTAACCTGGACCGAAACACTAAAGTTGGAGGTGTGTCCATATTCATTAAGTATATCCACACCTCCAGGCTACTTGCTCAGCATAATGCATCCAAGATTATCCAAGTGCAACTAACTCTGGGCAAGACCACAATCCATATTTTAACTTGCTACAGATCCCCCACCATGCCCCAGGATTCTCACTCCTCATTTTTTGATACACTGGAAAATATTAGGGTACAACCCAACATCCTAATAATGGGAAATTTCAACTACCCCACCTTTAATTGGGAAAACTACTCATGTACCAACACTTTTGCTCAATGGTTTCTGGAATTCATAAATTCCAACACCTTGGATCAAGTTATCCACACTCCCCCCAGGGGCAGCAATATCCTAGACCTGGTCATTACCAATATGGGCGATTGGTGTTCCACACCAGAGGTTAAGTCCTCGTTGGTCAGATCCGACCACAAGCTAATCAGCCTAGACATCCACATCCCACCCCCACCCCCCATTAGGGAAACCACCATAAACAATTTCTCCAAAGCCAACTTAATGCTTCTTAACACAGAAGATATAAACTTCAGGACACCCATGCAGTTTGGTATCCTCCAAAGCTAGTTACGAAAACAAAATTACCACTGATTCTAAAGACAACCACAAAGTATTCTATAGCTATGTCAAGAATCTCAATGGCAACATTCAGATCTGCTCTGAGTTACAGCACAATGGCACTAAATATACAGGACCAACTGATATTGCCAACATCCTGGCAGATAGGTTCAGTGCTAACTTTACCCCCTCTCACCCCCTAAAGGGCCCATCTCTATACCGGAAGAATGTAAAGTTCCTTTAATCATGGCTGCGCAGGTAAAAGGCACACTGTCCAAAGCCAAGAACACAGCATCCATGGGACCTGACAACATCCCAGGCTGCGTTCTACATGAACTACAGAATGAACTGGCATCCCACCTAAGCACCATGTTCAATCATAGCCTCACCTTAGGCTTTGTGCCCACTGGATGGTGCACAGTGATGGCTATTAGATTCATAAAATGCATTGGGTGTTATGTCTAATGGTTTGCTGTGATGTAGTGATGTCTGTTGTAATACTTCTTGTAATTTTTAGCACATTGAGTCTGGAAAAACATTTTTTGTTCAGTTTGCACTGTTGTGTGAAGTCTGAATGACAATAAAGTTTACTTTGACTTTGACTAGAAAGGATTTTGAGAAACTAAATGGCCACTTAATATTAGGTGGATGATAAAGAAAATGATAAGTAAGAAGGGTGATTTTAGTGATAAGTATTTGGGCCATTAAGTCAAAAGGTAAATCAGACAAAGCACCATGTTCAATCATAGCCTCACCTCAGGCTTTGTGCCCACTGAATGGCGCACAGCAATGGTTATCCCACTTCAAAAAGGGGGAGCCACCACAGACCCTGGGAACTACTGCCCCATTAGCCTAACAAGCCTGGTCTACAAGGCCATGGAACGTATCATCATGGAGCATATAAACAAAGACATTGGTAATCTCCAAACTCTGGACCCCACTCAGTTCGGGTTTGTAAAAGACAAATCATGTCTCCTAAACCTGATAGACTTCTTTGAAGCAGTCACCAAAGCTGTAGACATGGGTAAGGTGGTTCACACAGCCTATCTAGATCTCGTCAAGGCTTTTGATACCATCCCCCACTCATAAACTCACTAAACTAGGTATAAATCATTATGTCACAAGATGGGTTGCCAACTGGCTCACTGACAGAACCCATGCTGTGAAAGTAGCAGACTCCAAATCCGACTTCAGACCAGTGACAAGTGGAGTACCACAGGATTCAGACCTGGGTCCTCTCCTGTTTGGTATCTACTTTTCTGAAGTACAGGCTAACACAGAAGTTCTTTGGTTAATGAAGTTCGCAGATAACTGCAAACTAGGTGCCATAATTGAAACTCCTAAAGATGTGGACATCCTACAAAAGGGCCTCATTGAGACAGATGCCCGGTGTCAAAGCCATGGCCTCAAGCTCAATGCCAAAAGGTGCATTGTCATCCCCTTTGGTAAAAACTCTGTACCCATGAGCTACCACATAGGTGGTAGTCTACTTAACACCGAAAGTGTAATAAGAGACCTTGTGACACACGTGGACAGTAGTCTCTCCTTTGATAATCACATCACCACAGTAGTCAGGAAATCCTTCTACATGGCACACCTCATTACAAAAGGTTTCTCATCCAGAAAAAAAGAGGTCATTGTTCCCCTCTACTTGTCACTCATTAGACCCATTATAGAGTACAATGCCCCTTTTGGTATGTACCTCACAAGACATCTACAACAACTGGAAAGGCCACAGAAATACTTCACAAAGAGGATTACTGGCCTCAAACAGATGCCCTTCACAGACCGTTTAAAAAAACTCCAGCTTTACTCCGTTGCATATCACATACTCAGAGGCGATCTCTGCCTAACATACAAAGCTATGTCAAACCCAGAGCTGTTGGACATGCTCTACTTAATGAAATCCCAATCCCTCAGAGCTACATGCTCTAGGGACCTAAACCTTGTCACCACAATAAACAGAACATGCTTGAGGGATAGATTCCTGTCCCAGAGACTTCCCATACTCTGGAAATAACTATCTATATCAAACAAAGCTCATCATTAGCACTCTTCAAGAAAAATCTTGAGGATTGGATGGGAAATAGGAAATTCACCCCGGGGATCACCTCTGTGGCTCTGCTCGACAGGGGGACAGGAAAATAATGTTCTTGGGTGGTGAAAGCCAGAGTACCTTTTTGGTTAGACTTGTATAGGCCCTAGGGCTGATAACCTAGTACCTACCTATGAACCTACAAGTAGGAAAAGAAGGTTCATAGAAGCAGTGTATAATATCATATGAAAAATAATTGATTTAGGTAAGTATACTCCTCTGACATCACATAACGTAACGTGCTATGCCTCTTCTAATAAATTCTTTGGTACCTTTGAGTTTATAGCCAACAGTGTTAGTCTGATGTAATGTTTATACAATCCTCAATAATTATGCAGTAAAATCATATAGAAACAATAAAAAAAGAAATGCATAAACAATCCATAAGTTGTTCTACCTGTCAAAGTAGCACTACAGTACTCTGTCAACATGCAAAGTCAGCTGAATGGTTTAACACATTATCTGTGTGATATTTGCACAGTATTGCGATGAGATAAAGTGGAATATATCAAGGAAGTCCCTTTATATCACTGCATCCTCTTCACTGCTTTTATCAAATTTTTGTTCTAAGATAAAAATCAGATCTGTTCCTGTTTGGCAGGGGAAGGAGTTGCCTAACTGTAGACATTTGTGGCGGAATCAATTAGCTTAAAACCTGCATGAAGATGTGGTCTGAAGATGCTCTTCTGTGCGGTGAAGGCATCCTGCAAAATAGCTGAAGACTTCCTGGAAAGGTTAACTTTCCTTAATTATGTAATGGGAATAATATTTTCATCTAATGACTCCCCTGCTACATTATCCTCTGCTGGTGGCAGCTTAGATTGAAATATTAACCTAGCAGCACCCTAAGAAGTATTTAGTTTTGGTCCACTTAACTACTCATATGACAGAAATATTAGGTCAATATGCCCTCCGTTTTTATAAAACTGCTTTCTGACTCAGCTAACTGCTTTTCTTTTGACCAGTGTTTTTTTTTTTTCCTGAATAGCACACATACAATAAGATTACTCAACCACTCAAAGGAAAGGAATCCAGGCATTTCACCTCCGCCTGAATTTTATCTTTATATGTTTAATTTCAGGCATTCGTGATAGTTTGGTAAGGTTCAATGAGGTATGCCCTTTTTGTACCTTTTCATTAAATAAGGCTGGTGAGTTGTTCAGATATATTAAGTGAAGAATGTATTGTTCCAGAAAGGCAGTAGTGTCTTTTCCATTCGACTATGGGCTTAACCCACTAAGTATAAGCCATACTAACTGTCATGAATATGGCTTCCTACATATTCCAATTTGAGTCTGATTTTTTTTCCTTGAACTGCGGTGGTGGTAATCAGATCATGGATTTGCACATAATTAATGGAAACACTGGATTCAAGGAACACCAGTTTGTAACTTAAGTTATCTACTTCTCTATTGTTTGGCACTTAAATCTCCTGTACTGCTGTGGTGACATCTGTAAGGATCTGGGAGGCAACAGCTGTCAGATTGCTCAGTTTGGTACAATTTGGCAGTTCTGTATTCTGGAGTTCCAGTACCAATCTGATGGTGCATCTGATAGTTTGGCAGCTAACAAATAGCAGGGCTGTCTTTCACTTAGTTGACTGGATGTTAAGATTATTTATTTAGCTGTTATCTCTTTCAGTGTCACCTGTTTTGGTTCATGCCACTTAATCAATAAACGTTACTAATTAATTGCCAGCAGTTTTAATATTCACACAGGAATCATATGGTGGTGGCCCTGTGACACCTGTGGGTAATTTGATAATGCTGCTAAAAATTGAAAGGCCTTGACTAATGTATAGTTAGCAGTAGTCGAGAAGGATATTTAAGCAATAACCGATGACATGGTGTGGTATATTGAAGATTTACCTTTGGTTAGTGCGATTAAGTAAAGCCAACCGTGAGTAAATTTCAATATACTACAACCACAGAGTCGGTTATTACTATTATACAATGACATAGAAAAAAAATACTTACTTTTCTTAAATAATGTCTTTGTATAATGGTGTCATACTGTTCTTCAGCGGCTGGTGTTATCCTGCTGGCTTGTTCTGATGTACTGCGCATGACTTAGGGACTTGTGTTCCCATGCATACCCAGTACATCAATGCTTTGAATAGGAAGCAACAGAGAAAAGAAAGTCTCTGTTGCTCCGTTTTTGTTTTCTTTTTTCTTTTTTTTTTTTAATTAAAAAAAGTTTTGTCCACATTAGGGATAGGAGAGAGAGAGAGAGAGGAGGAAATGCAAAGAAAATCAGGTACATGTCTTTAGCTTTAAATAACATACCTGATTTTCTTTGTAATTCCTCCCTGCTGCCTCTCTGTTATGTCTGGAGTCTGGACTATAGATTTTTTTTTATTTTCTGTTTAAAAAAAAAAATAAAAGTTATGAAATATACCAATGGAAAGAAGTCTGGGTGACCGGACCTTTTTCTGTTGGTATATTCTGGGATTTACAATGGGCACGCTGGTTGGGCTGGCCAATCAGCGTGCTCATTTTTGAATATTAATGGCCAGTCATCGTATAATTGAAGTTAATTTATGTACATTGTTAGCCACTAAGCTTTATTAAAATTGCTGTTAAAGGGAGATTTGCTTAAACAATTTAGAAACCTTTAAAAATAAAACATTTGCTATGATAGTGACAAGCCCTATTTCATACTTCCTCATCATGTGTTTCTTTATCCATTTTTGCAGTCTACACATATCCCAAATTATTATATTACATAAGGAAGCTTACAGAAAGAGACTGTAAATATTTATGGTCTAGTATTGTGTTTTTCCCTAAGGTCACAGCCCACCATCTGCCCCATACCTCCACAGCATATAATTTTGTATTTTTTTCCTTAATTCTCGGTTCCATCTAGCTCACTTCTAATTTCAGATGGTCCACTTTTGCAACATAATCCCCCGGATTTACAAAGCCCATTATAGCATACAGGATTAGTTTAAGAGTTCTTTTCGGCAATATGGCCGATGTGCGATCCAGGAACAAGCTCCCAGGACATGCACGTGAGCTCTTAGGCTAATCCTGCATGGACCGAGCACCTGTATGCAAATTACCCTCATTTGCAGGTGAAAACCATGCAAATGAGGGTAATATGCAATCCAGGAAGCTGGCAGCCGTCTGTGTAGGATGAGTGCAGTGTGCAGAAATGTACTCAGTTAGTAACCGAGTAGAGTTCAGCAATCTACAAAACGGAGCCATGACAGCTCCAAATAAAGGCTGCATATCATTGAAATAGCATGCCAATGTCCAAGTAGAAGGCCATTGGTATTACAAAATGTAAAAGAAAAAATAAACAATGTTTAATTTTATCTACGCTGATCTCACCTGGTTAAGCATAGGGCAGCAACACGCAAATGGGATCGGGGGGGGGAATTAATAAAATAAACCTAAAATAAGCATTCTAACTAAAATCAGTATTCTGCCATGCAAATCAATGGCAGTCAGAAGACAACCTGGCCAGTGCATAATGGTTGCTAAGGGGGGCGGCTCAGTGTGGGACATGTAACTATGCATTAGCAAGCAATCCTATGCAAATGAGGAAAGGATTACTGAATCCCAGATTTTCCCAGGGTGTGAGGCAGGTCCCAAGAGTGTAAGAGTATAAATAGCTGGATGTAAGACTAGGATATAGGTGACATCATGGGGAGTGTCAGGCATACTGTAAGTGGATTGGAGACATGTGGCTCGGGATTGCTCCTAACGTAGCACAGCTAAGCTAGGGGTGTGTCAAAACCTGCCTAGCACTCTTTACAAAGTGTAAGCAGGTGTGCGTGCCGCGCACCAGGTTGTACAGGAAGAAAAAGGAAGTTAAATCAGGAAAAAGCAGCTCCGTGCACATTTGAGCACTCTGTTCATGTGGCGCACACACGGGCCTAAACAGGGAGGCAATGTTAAGGGAAACAGCAGTAGGAAGGTAATCAAGGAGACCTAGTTGAGCTGCCAGGTGAAATGTATCAGAATCAGCTAATCACACAGGAAGCAGACCAGCCCAGCCCAGAACACCACTATAAACCAAGCAAACACCTACCCCCTTGATTTTTCCACACTCTACACCACCAGTGTATACAAGCGAGGAAATTTTAAAACTAAACATACAAAATGAGAAGGGCTGCAGCAGGCAACATAGAACAAAATGTGCAAGAGGCTGAGGATGGTGAGGATGTCAATGCTGCCGAACAACCCACAGTGAGGAGACAGAGAAGAGTGTACAGACCCAGGGTAACCTACCAAGGGCTACATGAGCTGGAGATGGAGCACTATAGGGTGGACAGAGACCTAATACAGCAAATCACAGAGCTGTGCAGGCCACACCTGACACACCACACTGCTCGAGGGGAACCCATCCCAGTGGATACCAAGGTATGTGTAGGCCTAGGTATACTAGCCACAGGTACCTCCCAGACTACAACTGGGGATAACATGGGTATTTCACAGGCATCATCATCCAGAGTATTCCACCAATTCCTGGATGCCATGTCAGCACATGCCAGTGAGCACGTATATTTCCTGAACACACAAGAGGTGTTGACCCGCAATATGCATCTCTTCCACCAAATAGCTAACTACCCTGGGATAGTGGGTGCTATAGACTGCACGCACATATGCATAAAAGCACCACCCGATGAGCAGTTTAGGGCCTACATCAACTGCAGAGGCATCCCCTCCATCAACTGCCAGGTAATATGTGATGCCCAGGGCATTAAACTGAATGTGTGTGCTGGCTGCCCTGGAAGCTATGATGATTCACACATATGGCAACTGATGCAGCTGTACCACAGATTTGCCGATGTGGACATCCCCTACAGTCACCTAGTGGGAGATGCTGGGTACCCACTGGAGCCGTGGCTGATGACACCCATCAGACATGCACACACACACCTGAACAACAACACCGTAATGATGCACATGCACAAGCCAGACATGTAATAGAGCATGTGTTTGGGATGCTCAGGTCACGGTTCCGGTGTCTGGACACATCAGGTGGATCCCTGCAGTATTCACCAGCTACATGTACCCAAACAGTAATGGTATGTGCTATGCTATACAATTTGATCCTGTGGAAACAGCTGCAGCAGGAACAGCATGGAGCAGGACCACACAGCACCCCACCAATGCCAAGGCCTGTACAGGTACAGAGTGACTCGGAGGAGGAACAACCTGAGCCTGCTCTAGAAGGCAGAAAGGGGTGTGCCCAGTATGCCCTGGCCATGACAAAGAGGCAACACATAGCATATGCACTGACACAGTAGGGCCCCAGGGAATGACACCTCTCTCTGACTCGCACAGACATTAAAGGGATGCCAAACATGACACTACCTCTGCCTAACCACGTATAGGGAGTGTACTATGTGCATCCAACATAGGCAGCCCTCCAGCACCATCCTCAAGTCCGGCACACCCTCAAGGTAAGTCAATCAACCTATCACTGATCAAATGGAGTAGAATGTGTTTTTACCTGTAGCTATGGTATGGATGTGAACATGCAAGGGAATTGGGTGGCCGTATGTGAAGGCAGCAGAGAGCAGACACCCATAGTGTCAGCATGAGATCTGTAACACATACTGGAGTCACCATAGTGGTGAGTACTACACAGGGTAACAAAACCCACTGCAGGAAATGGCCTGAGTGACAGGGGTGTCCATAAGAGCCACACATACCAGTCAGGAAGGATCACATACCCAGCAACAGTCTCAGCCAGCAGACAGGTGAAGACAAACACAAACAAATGCTGTACTATGGCCTCCGAATGTGCCCTATGATTAACCCTTCCACCAGGCCTACACAGACAGACCTCAGCAGGCCAGGCAATTGGATGTAAGTTGTGAAGGCTAAGAAGTCAGACACTAATATGTAGGTAAACAAAGCTAGGATCTGTACTACACTGGTAAGCCCTAGCCAGCAGGATAGGTAAGACTACAGACAGAGATGGAGTATCTGACTTACCAGTACAGTCCTAGCAAATGTGTACAAGTGTTAGGTGCGCCCCCCCCCCATCCCACCTACACATAGAGTAACAGTCAGGTCTACCCCCCACTCCTGTTTAGAACAGTAGAAACAGTCAGGAGCCCCCCCCCCCGCTATGCATAAATGTAGCAACAGTCAATGGCAAATGACCGATGGATACCCTGCAGACACAGCATGCTACCCATTGGTGTACAACAAAAGGTCAGCACCGCAGCACAAACAACCTGGACATGGTCCACATATGCAACACAGATGGCTATACTGGGCATGCTCATACACTTAGAGGAATGAAGGCAATGTCAGTCATCAACATATTGAGAGGTCATACTGAGCATGCTTACACACTTAAACACATGACGGCCATGTCTGCAAACACCAGTGGACCAGACATATCTGGAAGTTGCAGTTTTCAGTGTGAACATGTCAGTATGCACCACTCCTGCCTTGCACACACAGTGGATAGGAATGCAGACAAATATGTAAGGACAACACACTATAATAAGCCACAGGCACACGGGCACACGGGCATAGATGTGTGGAAGAGGGTGACTGTGACAAGGAGCCATGCAGGCCTGTCCCAACTGGCACACAGCCTAAGGGCCCCCAACACATGAAGTGCAGATGTAACCCACTGCAGATACTAGCCACCAGTACCTGTCAGCATGACAGACTATGTGGTGTACGTGCCAGCTGTACAACAAGACTGTACAAGGAAGCAGCCATCTAGTAGCTGTATACACGCACCTGTGGCATATGACCCCATGTGTACCCACATGTGGCATGTTAACCCCTACATGAATGGGGTATGGCCCGTAGTATGACAAGCCCACTGAGGTCATCCAATGTGAATTACACCTTTGGGAGCGCTATAGCTCAGTAAAATGCATGGCGCGTCCCAAAACTGCGTACTGTTGTAGTGACAGAGTAGTTAGGTAGTACTAACCTCAGACCTGTCAATTGTGTGAGTGTGTGTTTGTGTGTGTGCCTGTCTGCCTCTGACTGTGTAGAAAGAAATGCTTGTTAGGCTACTCATACACTGTGCAATACATATATTAAACTTTGGCAAGGCTGCTGATGTCACTCATCTAGAAGTACACCTCTGGGAAATTGATAGTCCAGTAATTGTTGTAACAAGTCCTGTAACTGCGTACTGCTGGAGTGTGATTAGGTAGGTAGGTGTTCGAGCCCCAGCCCTGGCAATTGTGTGTGAGTCTGTGCGTGTGTTGACTGGGTAGAGAGCAATGCTTTTTAGGCTACTCACACTACATACAATACAAATACACTACTTTTCCAAGGCTGCTGATGTCACTACATATCTGGGAAGTTAATAGTCCAGTAATTGCTGTGGCATATCCTGTAACTGCATACTGCTGTAGTGTGATAAACTAGTTAGGTAGGTGTTTGAGCCCCAGCCATGGCAATTGTGTGTGTGTGTGTGATTGGGTAGAGATCAATGCTTTTTAGGCTACTCACACTCCATACAATACAAATACACTACTTTGCCAAGGCTGCTGATGTCATTCATCTAGAAGTACATCTCTGGAAAATTGATAGCCCAGTAATCACCATGGCATGTCCTGTAACTGCATACTGCTGTAGTGTGATAAGCTAGTTAGGTAGGTTTTCGAGCTCCAGCCCTGGCATGTGTGTGTCTGACTGGGTAGAGAGCAATGCTTTTTAGGCTACTCACACTCCATACAATACAAATACACTACTTTGCCAAGGCTGCTGATGTCACTCATCTAGAAGTACACCTCTGGGAAAGTGATAGCCCAGTAATCGCCGTAGCGCATTCTGTACCTGCGTACTGCTGTAGTGTGATTTAGAATGGAGGTAGTGTTCCATCCCCATCCATGCCAGTTCCGGATGTGATGTGTGTGTCTCAGTGTCTGTGTATGGAGCAATGCATTATAGGCTATTCACTCGCAGTACATTACAAATGCCCTACTTTGGTAGTCCTGCTGATGTCATTAATTGTGAAATACACCTTTGGGGAAGATGAACTTCAGTAATGTCCATGGCCCATAATATAACTGCACAGTGCTGTAGTGTAGAAAACCGGCTAGATAGGGATTCTACTCCCAGACATGACAGGTGTGTGTGTGTTTAAAACTCGTGTCTTGTGTAGAAGTGGTTGTTAGTCTGTGACACCTGTAAGCAATGTGGAGGGATCTTCCTAATTTAATTTATGGTGGCTCTACTATATATCACAATGTCAACCATACAGGGATAACAGATGTAAATGGCTGAGAGACTGGGGTGCAAAGCCATACCCACACATGTGACATCAAGGCCTGCCAGTCATAGTTAGCAACCCCACTGTGCCTTCACATGTGACTCACACCAGACATACCATGTCTAACAACATGGCATGTATGGACAGATGACACTGACATCAGGAAATGCTGTTAGCATGCTACCAATGTGGGTGCAGGGTGAATCAGCTGACCAGTACCACTCCCTGCAACACGTGGGCAAGACTGACACATCTGATAATAAGTTTTGTTTACAGTATGGGCCAGACACCCCAGGTACAGTTCCACATGTCACTGTACATGCATGTGGGATGTGTGCACATCCTAGCCACCATCCAAGTCAGGGACTAGGGAACACATACATGGCAAGTGATGCACAGCATTGGCCACACACAATGGCCACACACGTGCCTGGAAGACGGATGCAATACCTACCTGTGCTGGCAAATGTAGAAGCTAAAGGCCTGTGCCACAATGCAGGCCATTGTCATGTGGGCTAATGCCAAGGTATACCCATCATCTACCCTTGTAAAGCCTGCTGGCACTGTTGGCCAACACACACCCGTGCAGACATGCACCCATACATCTCCGAACTGGACCCTGTGTGTAGGTGTGTGTGTGTGTGTGTGTGTGTGTGTGTTGTATGGTACGTATGTCCACATCCACACACACTACTCCCCCCAGGGCAGAGTGGAGCATGCTGCCTTATGTCTGACACCCCCCTCATACTCACTGCCCATACAACCTCTTTATTACCCGTGTGGTGCATGTGTTCCCTGCACATTGATGTGTTCTGGCAATCCCACTAGTGACAGGTTGCACTCCTGGCCCTGCCAAGTGTGTTAATGTGTGTGCGTCCTTGTGTGAGTGTGCCTGTGCTGACTCTGGCACCTGTTCATGCAGACAGGCACGTGTATGTCACCTACTGCATATCTACCGTATCCCTGTAGCAGATGTCACTCACCATCATATATATGTTCTGAGTGCTCCCCACCAGATAACCCATGTGGCACATCCAATAACAGCATCGGACTGTGATAGCACTACATAGCTGTTGAGTGTTTGATACCCTGTGCTGATAGGTGTGTGACACAAACATGTGTCAGTTTTACCCCCCCACACCTTCTTGACATGTATTCACCTCTGTCTGCTTCCCCCACACCCTCTCTGGTGGATGTGGAGGCCCACACTTGCATTGCTTAGGCAGCAGCATGTGTATTTAACGTGATGCTCATGATCAGCTTATGGCTTCTGCATGTATTGCAGGCCTTCCCTAGCCAATTGCATGTGGAAATGTTGTGGTAACATTCCCATAGCCAATTGCATGTAATCACACTCAACTACTTGGGGAACATCCTGGTGGTGTTGGCCCTTGTCTGTCACTGTGAGCAGGAGCTAGAACTGTTGTCTGGCAAACAACAGTATAGATGGGTTGGGGATTTACCTCTAACAACATACACTGTGGGAAGAGGGCAAGAAACAGGAGGGGGATGTGCCTGACCTGCCTACAAACTGTAAGTGCTGCTATACTGCATGTGGAGTAATGTTGGATTAACAGTGTTTGTCTGGATATGCCTGTCGTACAGGTCACAATACCTGCCATGTCAGTTCCATGTATATCAGGAATCCCCATCTGCAGGCTCATCTGCAGACTGGGCAGTGTTGTGCCTTTGGTGTCATGTGTTAGCCATGATGCAGCTATCTGTAGAATGCAGAAGGTACTGTGAGGAATGCAGTCTGTTGATGGTAAAGGCCATGACAGTTACTGACTACATATCCCTCATTGGACATATGTTGCAACAAACCCCATTACAATGGCAGATTAAGGAGGGTATCACAGCGACATGTCTATACTGGCCCTGTGTATGTGCTGTCAGCCACACTTCTGTCAACCTTTGTACATATAAGATAAAAGATAATCCACAGACAGGAAGAACCGAACCAAAAAGCACAAAGTGCAGCTTTATTGAACAACAAACAGGTCAATAAATCAAGCGCTTTCGCCAGGCAAATACCTGGCTTTCTCAAGATAAAAAGTAGTGTGACTGAAAAGTTTAAATACTTAAGCATCTGATCACATGGTACTTAATTAGTTCAACAAACATCCACTTAAGAAGGCAGTTAATTAGTAACTGAACTCAGTGAGTGAAAAGTATGCATATGAAAATGCAGAATAAAAGTTCAAATAGTGAAAACACTAAAAAATCATTTAAAAATCATTTAAAAATGATGTACAAATGTGTGCAGAAAAAATCACAAATGTGTAAGATAGAAGACATTTACTAATTGTAACAAGAAAATCATAGCCTAGCCCTTCTCAGCTTTAGTACACTGGATATATTAATGGCCTCATTGAGACCAGGGGATTTTGCAGCATTAAGTCTAAGCTGCCATAAAAGTTCTTTATATTCAAGGCGGGCTTCCCAGTCACCACCTCTGGCATCCTGGGTTACCTGTTCAAGAACCATAAACTTAAGTTTTATGTTAGGGCAAGAAGCAAGATGTTTAAAAAAAGCATTATTGTCCTTTTTTGTGATGTCATATTGATGTTCATAAATTCTTTTTCTAAGGTGTCTCTCAGTCTTCCCTATGTAGAAACTGCAACATTCTGTGCATAATCCTAAGTACACCACCCCTTTTGCTCCGCAGTTGTAATATCGGTCAGCGTCAAATCTAAATTTTCTAGATGGAAGATAAAAAGAACTATCATTCATGATAAAGGAACACTGCTTGCATGCCCCACATTTATAGGTACCAAGTTTAGGGGAACAATGCCTTGAATCTGATAGATGCTTTCTTTCAAATAACCCTTTTAGGTTAATATCCCTTCTAGTCACAAATTTGGGACGTTCCTGGATTATCCCTTTAAAGTCATCGTGTAGAGTCAAAAGTAGCCACTGTTTAAGCACTGTGTGTTCCACCAGTTGGGAATCCTGTGAAAATGTGTGAATAAAACTATTATGCAAGTTAAAGTATTCCAAATTCTCAAACTGCTCAACTTGCTGGAAGCCACTACCTAACAGCGGAAAATACTTGGTTTGTCTATTATCTGTCACTTCTTGGGCCATGTTGTTAACCAAGGAGGCAGGGTAACCTCTTTCTAAAAAAAGTTTTTTTAAAAACTCAACTTCTTCAAGAAAATATTCATCAGTGCTAGACATCTTAGATGCACGAATGAATTGCCCCTTAACCAAACCCTTCTTCTGGTGAAATGGGTGACCACTGTCAAAATGAAGGTATGAATTAGAAAAGGTGGCTTTCCTAAATACCTTGGATTTAAAGGTGTGATTACAGTAGTCCTTCTGTATTAATATATCCAGGTAGTTCAGTACATCCTTACTAACATTATAAGTGAAAGATAGAAAGTGTGTGGTAGAATTAATATAACTCATGAACTCAAGAAAGTTGCTCAGGGTTCCTTTCCACAATAGGCAAATGTCATCAAGGTATCGCTTATAATGGACTATGTATTGTACCCAATGTGTGGAAAATATAAAATTGTACATATGTCGTGCATGAAGTGGTGCATATGTTCTGTACACCATAAACAGTGTCAACATATGTGATAACACGCCAGTGATATATCAGAGTGCTACACATGTCATGTACAGTAGGGGTTACACTTAATGCCATACCCTGGAAATCCTGTGGATGTTTGTACAGTACTGAGGGCTGTGTAGTGATGGTGAATGTTGGCAGTGTGTGTATTGTTCATGTGTACTGTGGCCTGTATATAGACTGTGGTAGATGTCATTGTCCTAGCTCCCCTTCTATCTGTTGTTACATGCTGCCCCACATTATGGTACCATATTACCTTACGTGTAGGGACATACACACACATGTCCCATACCACAGACAGCCATCAGATCGGACTGTGTAGCAGCCCAGTATATGTAGGGTCATGCTGTGAGTGGCACATATGAGGATGGTGTAGGACAGATAGTCCATATACTGTACTAGCATGCTAGCGTACCATATGTGGCTGTGGCTGTGCTCACATTGGTTGTGGTTATGCTCTGTCACACCGGTGTAGCCTACCCTGTGCTGTGACATGACTGTCGAGCCTGCTATATATGCAGGTACTGTACCATGATAACCTTAGGATGTCTGCCAGTAGCCAATGGCACACATTTTATGAGCATATGTCACCTTCCACACACACCATGTCTGTGACAACAATCCCAATGACAGTAGCAAATGTCTACTAATATATCAGCTATACATACCAGACACCCCCCCTGCACTACTACATTGGGACTATAGGGGCTGGGGTAAGGCTATACTCCATGTCCAGGACATATGGTGGGACGATATGGACATGTACGTATCCAGACAGCTATATATATATATATATATATATATATATATATATGTGTAGCAACACATGTGTAGTACTTCAAATTACCACTGTCATGGCAACCACCACTATGAATCCCTACATCATGTGGGCGTATTCCATGTACATTCCCTGTGTGATGAACATCCTTCCTGTGTGCGGGCATCAATGTTACAGACAGCAGATAGCAATACCTCTGACAGGAGTACCTGCACACTCAGGGCAGCCACATATATGTAGGAGGATCAGGACATACAAACAGACTGTGAGTAGAGTGGTGTAATGCTATGCATAGTACTGGTGTTACAGTGTTTGTGTGTGTGTGTGTGTGTGTGTGTGTGTGTGTGTGTGTGTGTGTGTGTGTGTGTGTGTGTATGTGTACATACTAGTTTAACTTGGACTGCAGTCTGTCTGTATAGCTCACTACTGTGGGCCATCCTCTAGCTGGACAGAGGTGTGCCTATCATGTGTTGTCTGTCCACCACACAGGTCCTGTGTCGGATATTACACTGGCAGTGTGTGTGTTGCATGCTAGAAGAACATGGCTATATCCATTTGTGTACCTGATGTCGTATTCCTGCATAAGGGTATGTTGCAACACATCCTGTAACACCAGCATGTTCCAGGGTGTGTTACTGCAATATTGCCGGTATGGCCCTGCATTCCTGCCTTTGTCCTCCACATATATGGCAGCCTTTGTCCTGCTGTGATACGGGTATGGGTTGTTAGGTAATGGCCTATCATTCACCACTGCTAGCATTCCTACTATCATCCCAGTCATAGCGTGGACACCCACAACATTTGTTGGCCAGGGACCATACATGTGACAGATACATTGACATTACCACAAGTAATGAATGTCCCCCTAGGCCTTGACTACAGGGTGTAATTGGAGGCTGCTAAACTACATCTGATATTGTTGAGTGTTATGTATTGTGCAGGCAAATTCACTGACAAATGTACAAATTGAAGGGCTTAGCCTGGACACCATAATATGATATATATCTGCACTGCCTGCATCGACTGTTATGTGTGGGCCTTGCATACATCACTGGTTATATACATCAACAGCCACGTGCTGTCAGAAATGGCATACATTATTGTATGGTACACAAATAAAGGTTGTCTGTGTATACATACCTGTGTGTTGTGTCATGTCCTTTGAACTGTGAGTGGGTATATGTGCAATGTAAGTATCCCCTTTGTGGGGCTGGTTGAAACACCGCACATGTCACAGGTACCGGTTACAGTGCTTGTGTTTGGGATATACATTCCACACAGTAAGTCCACACTACTGCTACATATGTATGGCTACTAATACCCTTTGTCTGTGTATATGGCTATGTACCCATATATCCCATATATTGTATATATATATATATATATATATATATATATATATATATATATATATATATATATATATATATATATATATATATATATATGGTTCTACCTGACTTCGTCGACAGCGCAGAAGACCGACAGCGGAATTCGGAGCTCCAGAAGATCGAAAACGAAGAAGACCGACGCGAATCGCGGGTTGCAGAACATCGACAATGCAGAAGACCGACACGACGGATGACAACACCAACGCCGAGGATGCCGACATGGGGAAAGGCTGTGTGAGTATGCGGTAGTGACGGACGGTAGGGTGCGAGGCAGGTAAGTGTGGAGATTGACGGTCTGTGGGGATAGGGGTGGGTTAAGTGAGTTAGGGTTAGGGAGCGATAGGGGTGGGTTAAGTGAGTTAGGGTTAGGGAGCGATAGGGGTGGGTTAAGTGAGTTAGGGTTAGGGAGCGATAGGGGTGGGTTAAGTGAGTTAGGGTTAGGAGCGTAGGCGGGTTAAGTGAGTTAGGGTTAGGAGCGGTAGGTAAGTGTGCGATAGTGACGGACCTTAGGGTTAGGGTAAGGTTTAGTGTGGGCTTGTAAGGATTTTGGTGTGCTTGTGTTGTGTGTGTGGTTTGTGGAATGGGGATGTGTTTTGTTTTAATAATTGTTATTGTGGTGTGTGCAGTGTATGGGGTTTCGTGTTTGTGTACCGTCGGTTATTTCGTTGTCGGTTATGTGTGGTTTCGTGTTTATGGACTGTCGAATATGTGGTGTCGGTGATGTGGTTGTCGGTGTTGTGTGGTTTCGGCTATGTCAGGTAGAACCATATATATATATATAGAGAGAGAGAGAGAGAGAGCTGCATATCATCATCAATGTATGGATGTGTGTGCATATCTGTACCGTTGTAATGTGTACCCCTTCAACATAGCACATTCCCTACGGTACAATGGCATTTCTGCATGATATGTTACAGATATTGGCCCAATATGTACAGGTGACATGGATAACTGTTGGAGCATTGTAGCTGTGTTGTGGTGGGTCCAGCTATCACGTACTGCATGTGCTGGATATTGGTTTGCACAGCATATCTGTTAGGGGTGGGGGGTTACATTGCAGTAATTACCAGGGGTCCCTCATGTGTGCCCCCCACCCATGTGCCCCCACCCCCATTAACTGTGCTCATGGACAGTTATATCATACGGAGTGGGCCAGGAGTCCGTTCCCATGTGGAAATCATATACACATGTCTAAGTGTGTATACACACACACACACACACATATATATATATATCTATATATATATATATATATATATTTTTTTTTTTTATGTTTATCTGCATAAGTACATATGTTACACCTCCATATATAGAGGGAGAGAACTGGACATTGATATAGCTCTAGCTATGTATATGTATCCATATATGTATATATATATATATATATATATATATATATATATATATATATATATATATATATATGTGTGTGTGTGTGTGTGTGTGTATGTATGTAGATATATAGATGGATATATACACTGACCATATTAATCTATCTCTGTACGATTGCTGTTATATGATTATTTGTGAGTCATACATACACACACACATATAGATATATATATATATATATATATATATATATATATATATATATATACCTATAGCTGTCTATCTCTCTACATTAACAGATGTATAGCTGTCCATATGTGCATGCATGTTCGGCCTATATGTGTGGCCTGTACCTCATTCACTTGGCAATTGACATGGATGACCTTAGGACTGAGGTCTGTCATTCGTGCAGACACGTACATGTTTCAGACGTATCATCTCCAGCAATATATGCAGTCTACCACATATAGCCATGTAACTTGCAACGTTTGAAGTGTATTAGAGCGGGATATGACAGATATCCCTATATGTACCCAAATTATGGCGCACTATGTCCGTGATTCATGCATTAAGTGGTTGTGTGGTGTGTTATTACTATATTCCCTGTGCTGTTGACTGATTGTGCTGGATGATATGTATGTGGAATGAGTGGGTATGCACATCTGTCATGGTTTAATGGTACATCACATAGTGTATGATGTGCAGAGTCCTAGGTGTGGCCCTTCCAAAGGCTGTTTATTGTGTTTCAGGGCAAAACACCAGCTGTTGGCTACAGAGTGACTGAGGCACTGTAGAACATTTGTAGGCAGGTATGTGCTTGTTTGCACATAGCACAGCATTACTGACCTCTGGTTGCAGCATCTTGCCCTCAGTTAGCCTCTACATTGCTTCACCAGTGTGGTACTCACATATCGGCAGCCAAACAGGCTTACACCCACTTGCTCCCACATACACACGCTCAATGTTGTGCATTTTGTTCACATCTTTCAACTGGGACACTCGGACTGTATGCTTGTCCATTGTCAGCAGTAGCCCGGAGTGTACAGCTCCACACTGAACTCAGCTACGTATCCCAATTAATACTGGGGTGATCACATTCATAGAGGGTAACAGACATAACATAGCTATGTACCCCATTAAACATGCTTAGTTTACGTTAAACTGTCGGTATTATCCATGCTTAGATCAGGTTTACATGTCAGGTAGGACTGTTGACAAAAGTCGGTTTAAGGTGAGGTTGGATTCCTGTTTCACAGGTCAGGATAGGTTACATGCAGGTATTCAGGGTAGGTGTACATATTCCATACCTGTGTGGTACAGTAGAGGCGAATAGCTAGGGAGTAGATAGGTAGGTAGTGGGGGTGGCAGTGTAACTGTATAGTAGCCCGTAGGTATAATTGGATGGGGAGCAATAGGGAAGGTATGTCAGATGTTGGGATTTGTATGCGAGCAGGACAAGAGGTGTCGGTATCACTAGTTGATGTGGTGGTATAGAGTGTGAGGTGGCGGGGGGCTCACAAGGTGGTGGGCCTGTGCTGCTCCAGGTGTTCTTGTGGTGTTCCTTTATGTGTTAGTTACATGTGTCCTGTGGGACAGTTGTGATACTACATGTGGGTTGGGGTTCCAGATACTGGCAATATAGTGGGGGAAGAGGGTGTCACCTACATGATGTACCCATACACATTAAGAGGAATGTAACAGGGTCTGATAGGTACGTAGTGTGCATGGGGCACAAAGGGGGTGTTAGTAGGGGGATTATCCAGGGATGTTCAGGATGGCTGCAGAGAAGGTCCACAGCTGGCCATGTTGTCTATGACAACAGCTGTGCATATGCACTACATTTGGTGTTTGCGTTGGGCACTCACACCCCTGGGTGGGGGTGGGGACTTCAATAATACCTTGCGATGCCCATAGCTTTCAACCTTCCATCTCCAAAATGAGGAACACTAGTCCTCATAATGTGGAACAAATGGGCAAAATGTGGAACACATACTAATGGCTTACTAGCAACTTCAGCTAGGAAGGTCATAGGATAGTTAAAATATGTGGGTTTTACTTATAAAGAAGATATTTTCATGAATTAATATTATTTATTTCTATTTACCATGGATTTCACTTAAAAAGATTTCCAGCACTAAATGTGTTACAGACCCTTTCAATGTGGAACTTCATGGAATTTCGAGGAACATTAACTTTTTAAGACCCCAAATGAGGTATGTTCCTCGTAATGAGGTACACTTGAGAGGCATAGCAATGCCTATTACATCGGCTTACATGCCTACAGTGGGGTGTTGCGACCATGTGTTCGTAAGTGTTGTGTAGTGGGTAATGCAACAACACATATGGTTATACCATACTTTGTCATGTACACTGGACTGTGCAGTGGTGGAACCCATATTGGGAAAGGCTGCCCATTAGGCATAAGCATGACTGCTGACTGTACAGAATCCGTGGCCTGTCCAGAGTTTGTTTCATAATATTGGTGTGTTCCTCTTACAATCAGCACCTGTCTGGCAAATACCTGGTAAGTGACACCATTAAATACAGACAAGTAATTGGGTTTACGACTCCACATCCTTCAGACGTGTCATGTTAATGCATAACCTATTATTCTATCAGCTTTCTAAGGTTGTAAGTGGAATATGTGCTCTCTGTCCCTATTTGTCCCCCCAATGGTTTAGGTTATATCCAGTGGTTTCGCTCTTAGAGGATGATAGGTATGGGTGTAAACTCTGCCCAATTCACAATATTACTGACATCCTCGGGGCAGTCTGAATGCAACTACACCAGCCAACACCTGCATGCCTACGCCCATAATTGCATACCCATAGTTCCCTCACCTGGCCATCCTCTACAGCACTCATCCTTACTGTGGGTGCAGGTGGGGTCTAACCACACCACTACACACTGCCCACTCTCCATGTGTTGGGACCCATGTCATACGTTGTCGTGACCCATGGGTCATCAGGCTAGCACAACCTACTGGTCCGTGTCTGTATACAGCCTGGTTGGATAAATCATTACAGGGACTGCCTCTGATTATCATTAATTTTTTGGGTGTCAAATAAGGGACATTGATGTCTTTGTTTCAAGATTAGATGTGGCAGGTCTCTCCCACTGGTAGTATCCTGCCTGTGGTCTGGGAAGCAGTGGTGTGTTTACTTGTATCATGTGTTTGTATGTTTCACCCATCTAGGTGGGGGGGGGGTGATGCTATGTGTTACACGTTTGTTGATTGGATCTCCACCCCCATTGGCAGGGCCTGTGAACATATGTAATCATTAACTGGTGTATCATATCTATAAATATCTATATCTATATATATATATATATATATTGAAATATATATATATATATATATGTATGTATATATATATATATATATATATATATATATATATATATATATATATATATATATATATATATATGCTGTATACTACTATTTAACAAACTGTTTACTAGTCCTGAGGAGCTTTTCTCCCCGGGTCTCTGCTGTAAATGAGCCAGAAGCTCAGCCAGACTTACCCGATTAACAGATGTGATTTAAATACATAATTCAATTAATACCCTAGCTGTATATATGTGTATGTTTACACACATATAAACATATATATTTCTACATATCTATATACATATATATGTATATATCTGTATTTGTATGTACACACACACACACACACACACACATATATATATATATATATATATATATATATATATATATATATATATATATATTGCTGTATATATATATGTCTAACAACACATGGATGTATGGGTGTTTGCATATGTATATATCTATATGTGGGTGTTTAATTATAGTCTGTTTCTGTATGTACAAATTTGTACTACAGAGAGGGGGAGATTTCACTCCATGTGGGTATGGGTATACATACACACACACACACACACACACACCTCTACAGTTGTATATCTATATCTGGTTATTCCATTCTTTGCCATGTACACTAGACTGAGCTGCAGTGGGACGGGTAGTGGGAGTGGCTGTCTGTTGGATGGTGGTCCTGCCCAATGCACACTATTGCTTATGTCCCTGGGGCGGTCCACATAGACCAACTCCAGCCAAAACCTGCTCAGCTAGGCCCATAATTTCTTACCCATAGTTCCCAATCTGCACATCCTCTTTGGCACTCTTCCTTATTCCAGGTGCAGGTTGGGTCTGGCCACATCTGTACACTGTACCCACTCCCCACTTCCCGGGACCCATCATGTATGTTGTCCACCCCATGGATCATCAGGCTTCCCCTACCTTGTAAACTGGGAAAATGCGTGGCCTGCCGTTCAACATCGGTGTAATGGCAAAAAACCCAAATATGTTTGACTTTTTGGGTGTCCCACAAGGGACATACATGTCTTTGTTTCAAGATTAGACTTGGTGGGTCTCTCCCACTGGTAATATCCTGTCTGTAGTCTGGGAAGCAGTGGTGTGTTTACTTTTATTGTTTATCTGTATGTTTCACCGGTCTAGCTGGGGGGTAGGGTTGATGCTACATGTTGCACATTTGTTGATTGGAGCCCACACCTCCATTTGCACTGCCTGTGAACATATGTAATTTGTAACTGCTGCATCATATCCTAGCTACATACATGTGTATATTTACACACACACACACACACACACACACACACACACACATATGTATATATATATATATATATATATATATATATATATATATATATATATATATACAGATATATCTGTATATGTATGCATACATGTATATATTTATATATTGCAGTGTAGTGGTGCAGCGGTTAATGCTGTTGCCTCCCAGCAAGAGGATCTCCGGTTCGATTCTCGGCTGGGGTGCCTTCTGTGCGGAGTTTGCATGTTCTCTTTGCGTGGGTTTCCTCCCACATTCTAAAGACATGCTTCTGGAGCATTTCTCCCCAGGCCTCTGCTGAAAACAGGATCTGTAGAATCTAGTCGGACTTTCTTGGTCAATATATATATATATATATATATATATATATATATATATATATATATATATATATATATATATATAATGGTGTATGGGTGTCTGCATATGTATATGTGGGTATGTATATGTTTTCTGTCTCTGTATGTACACATTTGTACTATGGAGAGGGTAAGGTATATTTCCATGTAGCTATGGGTAGATATACACACACATACCTCTACATATATACAGCTACATCTGGTTATTCTGTTCCTTGCAATGTAAATTAGACTTTGCTGCAGTGGGACTCATAGTGGGAGTGGCTGCTTATTGGGTGAAGCCTCTGCCCAATTAACACTTTTGCTTACATCCCTGGGGCTGTCTGTATAGACCCACATCAGCCAACACCTGCATACCAAGACCCACAACTAGCTACCCATAGTTCTCTCACCCGCACTTCCTCTACAGCACCCATTCTTACTCTGGGTGCAGGTCAGGTCTGAACACACCACTACATGCTGCCCACTCTCCACTTCACGGGACCCATGTTGTATGTTGTCCTGACCCATGGGTCATCAGGCTTTCCCACCCTTGTATTCTGGGTATGTACACACCCCGGCCAGAATGGTCATCACATCAGCTTCCTTCCATGATATGTCAATTTTTGGGGTGTCCCACAAGGGACGCTCATGTCTGTTTTGCAAGATTAGATTTCATGGGTGCACTGTGTACTCCCCCTGGTTGTATCCCGCTTGTGGTCTGGGGAGGAGTGGACTATTTACATTGTTTGCTGGTTTGTGTGTATGTTTCCTCTGTCTGGCTGAGGGGGGGGAGGTCATGCTACGTGTTGCATGTTTCTTGCTTGGGCCCCTCACTTCCATTGGCATATCCTGTGAACATATGTCATCCTTGTGTGCTGTTTCTTATCATAGCTGTATATCTGTGTATATCTATGGACACACACACACACACACACACACACACACACACACATACATATATATATATATATATATATATATATATATATATATATATGTCTGCTAATATATATATATATATATATATATATATATATATATATATATATATATATATATATATATATATATATATATATCTACACATATATAAATGCCTGCATATATATATATATATATATACATACATATATATACATATATATATATATATATATATATATATATTGCTGCATATATATATATATATATATATATATATATATATATATATATATATATATGTATATATATAAATCCATGCGGGTGTATGGGATGTATGGACTTAATCTCGCTTATCTATTGCTATGATGGCTTAGTGGTTAACTATTGTGACTATAGTGTACAGGGTCCTGGGTTTGAGCCTTGTTGAGGCAGTTTATTTTGTTGCTGGGTGGAACTTGGGCCGTTGGATCCAGAGTGATTAAGGTACTTTAAAGCGGTTGTAAGCGGGTTTGCATGGGTTTGCGCGATGATAAGCACTGCTAACCTCTGGTTACAGTTTCTTACACTCATTAGCTTCTACTTTGCTTACTCTGTGTGGGCAATGCTTACCCCCACCCAAACGCACTTGGACACGCTTACCACTGCTTATTTGTGCTTAGACCTGCTTACTTGTGCCTTATTCATTATGACACTAACACTTCACATGTGCATTTCATGCAGTACTCCAGTTCACATTTAATTGTTATTCTGTGAGTTATACAGCAAAACAATGTAAAATTATGTTCTTATACAGATTTCTCATGCAAAATAATTTGTGCTGCAGTGGGACTTGAACCGGGAATTCCTGCGTGCTAGGCAGATGCTCTAACCACTCCACTATTACTGTGCTGTTTTATTTGTATATATATTCCTTGTTACCCTTTTCACCCTTTTCAGCTGCTTTAACCGTAACTAGGTGATGGGCAGACCCGCGCACCTATGGTTAGCTATACTCGGGGTTTTAAAAATAATAAATAATAGGGTTTCTTCATTTTATTTGACTGTACTGTTGCTGTTGAACACATGGGGACTGTTGGTGGGGATATGCGGACATTTGTGAGCTGTCTTGCTCATTTATTTGTACCTTCTTCTGTTCTACTTTGCAGGAGCGTGTTTATTCTGAGAGATCTGCTCTCGGACACGCCCCCTGCACTCGTCCACACTCCATGTAGCATTAGGAGTTCAGGCAGCACGCCTTCATTAATATGCATGGTGCGCTGCCATCCTCTTCAACTACCACTTCCGTGCAGGACTAGATTAGTCCTGCATGGAAGATTAGTAAATCGGGGGGAATTTTTTAAATTTCTGTCTGGTGATAAACCCTATATAATAGACCCCCACACATGCATACACTAGTACTGTCATACTGAGGTTGTTTTGTTTTTATATATGTTGAAATCTTGTCTTCACCCCACCTCCCCCACCCCCACTCAGTCTATCAGGTATATCCATGGCTCTAATGTCTTAGATATACATGCTTCTTGTTCTCAGACATGAGGATGGAACCCTGCCTGCACTTCCCCAGACTTCCATAGGGGTTGCTATAGCAGCAATAGCTCCCCCGCCTTTCCTTGCAATGGCCAATTTGGCCAATAGCTGCAGAATTATTTATTTCTTAATCTGAAGTTGTTAATTGGGATGGAACACTGATCACACTTGATGAATTCAGTCCCTACCCAGGCAAAAGCAAATGCAGTAGATTGTACAATTCTAAGTACAAAGAGGTAGGCAGCATAGAGGCAAATACAGTAAGGATGGTGCAAACATGAACATTTATAGTAATTGATAGCAGAATATCAATATATACACTTATATACATTTATGTACAATTGCTAGGTTATGTGTGTGAATAAGTATAGGGTTAGGGTGGGGAGAGAAGGTGAAAAATAGGAGAAAAAGAGGTAGAGGGAAGGAGAAGTGATCAGCTAATCTCAGGGATGAAACTGACACTTGGCTTCTAGTTTAAGATGAGCGTTAAGCTGAGACCGGAACTGAGAATAGGAAGTAGAATCTTTGATATATTGGGGAGGATAGCCCCAAAGTTTGGGATCCCAGTATTGAGAAACTGGTTTGTAAACTGAAGTTTTGTGTTTGGAGATTGTAGGTATGGAACAGAGAGGTTGTGAGTTTTGTCATACAGATGTTGTCAAACAAATGTTGTGGCTTCTGAGGCTGTATTTGAGTGGAGGTCTTGTTAGTTTGTCTGCTAGGTGAGAAATAGCTTGATTGTTAAGAAGTTTCCACATTTCTTTAGCATCGTGGTTGCTATTAGAACCTAGATCTCCAGTGGAACATCAAAACAATCTCATTGTTACTAATTTGCCGACTCTGCTAGCTGTACCTGTAAGACTGATTTCCCAGCCTGGCTAATGGAACACTTATGGAACTGAATGGAATACAGATAAATTAATCCTGTTTTTAACCAGTTATTTATGCTAAATGCAAATATAGTAAAGGTTATTCAGCATTACACTGAACCTTTCTGTTTCTTTCTAATTATTAGCTTCTCACTGGATAAAATTCCCATCTTATCACCATTATTTCTTTCTTACTTATGAACTAGTTTTCTATCCAGTTAACCAAACTGGATTCCACTCTATGTCCTTTATCTTTCCTACCTGTCTCATGTATAGCACTATCAGAGGCCTTGCAGAGACCAAGGGATATGACCTCCAATGACTCTAAATCATAGGACTATATCAAACTGGATTAATGACTTTCAATATACAAAGTCATGATAGCTACATTAACTACTTTTGCTAGCCTAACATGCAGACTACATTTCGTTATTTTCTGGAAAACAGAAGTGAGAATACCAATCTTTCAGTCCTTAGCAGCTTTTGAGAGCCAAAATTGAGTAATAACACCACCTTAGTCAATCGTTGGCTCTTTCTAACAGAATTCCAAAGAAAGCTTTGTAGGCATGCAAAATTCTACCATTTTTATTCCTAGTCAAATTTTATATCATGGCAATATTTAATAAGTTGCTTCCTGCCCAGGGTTTGATTCCCTCATCCTCTGTTTACATATCATGTCATGACTCTGAGCATGTCACTTAACATGACAGTGCTCTGAGGTGACTGAAAATGGTCTATACAAATCAGTGTTCTATCTCAATTAGCAAGCAAATAAGGAAATGAATGCATCATTCCTCTCATCCCTAGTCATTATTGTATTTATATTTCTTTGTCTGCCTGCTCTTCTCTTCTATTCTAATAAGTGGTTAATTTTTGAAAACAGAGATGAAGGATGTCTGTTTCCTGTTGTATTCAGTACCCCACTTACTGCTTGAAAACTCATATCCTCCAGAGAGTAGTTCTAGAACTGTCTATGCCCATAAGGAGTTGTAAAGTTCTATGATTGTCTGCCCCCCATCAGATTGGGTAATTTCTGTCACTGCTGTTCCTGGAAAATTGTAACTTAATCCTGTCTAAGAATTGCAGTGCTAGGGGTTTTCTCATCTTCCCAAGTGGCAGTCGCTTTGGCATTGGTTAAATTAAGTAGAGGGGTGCAGAGTGACAAAAACATCCCATGCCATGTAAACATGTTTTATGTATTTCAATAACTCATTTCACCAAACACAGCTTGGCCTGACTTCCATTTGGAGAAAGTGTTCTAGAGGAAATGGAATATACCTGTGCACATCTAGTATCTCCCAAACAACTGTATCTCAAAATTCTGCACAGAACAGTAAAAAGTCTCTGCTGATGTTTACGACTACATCATCAGGACTGTTAGTATTTTATATTTTATACCATATTTTCTATGTAGATGCTATTTTACATGTCAACAACATCTGCAGGAGAATTATTTTTGTTTCCAATGTACTATTCATGGAACACCCAGAGCTTTTTTTAGATAAACTGAGAGCACGTTAATGATAGGGTAAGTATATCAATATTCAATTTCAGAATTATAAACACTATTAAAAAGTATACATTTTTTAAGTTCTCATGCAATGATAATTGTAAAGGTATTAATAAAGACCTCAAAACTCACTTTTGTTCATGTTTCATTGTTTAGGGAAAAGGAAAACTTAATTGCTTTCAGTTTCTCATAAGCTGTACAGACTGTATTAACTATTAATGACAGTGTTATCTATCATGATGTGACATATTACACATAGTGCCACACAGTTTTCTGTGAGTTATCTTTTTTCTAAAATATAAAAAGTATTAAAATCTGGAAAATTTGTATTTCCTAAATACTTCTGTTGGTGTAGATTTATAAAGCTGTGATTATAACCCAAGATAACCTAAGTTAGACTAGAGGCTTAGATACCTGCAGAGGGCAAAGAGTTATGTTGAGGTTTTGCCTGTCCTCTCCTTATAGGAAGAAGGGTTTGTGAATGTCCTGGGAGCATGAGGTCATAATCATGAGTCTCAGTGATGGTGCTGGGTCCATGAAAAGATCAAATGCTTCAGTGAGTGGGAAAGCAAAAGAGGGGCAAGACAACCCCTCAGTGGGGGGCTCACCACTGCCAGCACCGGTGCATGCCCAGTTAGGGAACCTGCTTATGCTGTTGATAATATGTCATGGTAATGCACGTTATGCATATGCAGTTGGTGCTGTTTTTATTATGCAAGATATAACCCTTCACATGAAGCAAGTAAACTATTTTATACTTTTACTGGCCATGCACTCCATAGGCTATGAAAATTATGATTATAAGTAGGAACCCCAAGTGATTCTGATTCTGATACTAATAGCTAATCTGGAGAGGAAAAAAAAATCTGTGTCTAAAGTTACTAAATGTCATTACAGGTCATAAAGTTTTAAAAATGTAAGAATTATCCCATCTGCAGCATTGAAGGCATTTGCAATAGCTAGTCTCCAGAGCTATAATGTTAAACAATTAGTCATAATTAATCACTCGCTGCTGACAGATCAAAGGCCGAATCAATCTTGTTAACTTTTGTTTTATGATAAAGGACAATGCACAACTCATATGCACACACAGATGCATACTTACTATTAATTGAAATAACAAGCTCTGGAATCCACATAACCTAAAATTCAGTGAACTGGTCATTTTAAACTCATATGACCCTACTACCATTTTTGAAGACCGTTCTTCCTCCCTTCCAATATTGCACCATAAGTTTGAAAATTATTACTGCATTCCCTTTGCTTGACTGGACACCTATTTTTCTGATGCTTGTTTTACCATGGGCAATCTCCATAACCCTCGACTTTACTCCACTTATGGCTCTTTTAATACCAGGTATCTACATTACTGAATTATGTGTCAGGATTGTGAACATCTGGAGTTTTAATTGCACTTGAACAAAAAAGAAAAAAATATATTTCAAAGGAAATTCTGAATCTTTCCCTTATGTGGAAAACAAAGGCCCCCAAGCTCACTTTTGCTACCGGTCAATTCACTTAAGCCTGGTTAGCCTTAGGTATAAGTGAATTCGGTGGCTGCCTAATGAGTCAAATGGCAAGGGGCACATTTATATTATATTTTTCTTTTTTATATCATGTTTCAACACATGGCATATGGACCTACTAACTTTTTTGTTTTTTCAGCTTTCTGGTTGCTCTCACCTATGATCTTGACAATGAATCACAGACCCTCAAAGATTCCATAAGGGTCTGTGATTTGTTGTCTTGATTGTGGTGCGTGTGAGTGACCAGAAAGTCTGGAAATTTTGAATGACAGATAGCAATGCCCAATAGCAGGGTCAGGAGATGTGTATTTGTGAGGCTCTGCTGAGGGAGAAAAAGGGAGGTCTGGTTTGTAAGGGTATTTTTTCACATCAGCAGGGATATATCAGTGGTAAGCTGTCCCTCATTTTGCAGAATATCCCTGATTTTATCTCATAGTTTTCCTTTTTTCCTTGTGTTTTTTTTTTTTGACAAAGCAGTGTGGATTATAATCATTCAATAAACTTAAAGAGTATCATATTTTGTATTGTGCTGAAAATTCACATTGATGCAAAGCCTAATATTCTATTGTACTTGTAACTCTCAAGCATAACTCTCAGCTGTCCCAGATAATGCAGAATGTCCCTGATACTGCTCTATATTTTATGTCCCTAATATATTGATTCTCTTGTTAAATCACTGAATATTACAGTCAGTCAATAATACCAGACATTAAAGTTTCCTACATTTTATTTTTCAGAAAATGCATGTTGATGAAAACCTGATCTGTTAACTTTCTATATGAATTAGAGCAATTTTTATATATATTTATAAATTGTCACTGATTTTGTGCCTTTGTTCTCAAATATTATTGTCTTTCCTTATGCGGGAGTAAAGAAGATGAAAGGTATGTTGTCAAATATACAGATTTCACCCGATATTCTTGATCTATTCTTCATAAAAATTCTGTTCTTATTATATGTAGCTGAATGTTTCAGTTTGAAAAAAAACAATGAGAAATTTGAGTTTTAGATGTCGAAACAAAATGTTTTATTTGGCATACATAAATTAAAAACTAAAATTACTGAGATGCCCTTATTTTATTTAGTTATTTTAATAAGAATTTCACATCTGACAATGTAGCAATAATTGCTGGGTTTGTCTGTGAAGGAAGATGACTAACTGTTTGCTGTTTGCTTAGTATTTTTACTTTACAGAAATAATGTAAGTTGCGTGAAGCAATTTGGAATACTTTAATGTGTGCCTACTGTTTGTGTTGAATAAAGATGAACTGGATTAAATGGCCATCATTTTTATTACAATCAGATGTCTAAAGTATATACATTAGTATTTATAACTGTGTGTCTGTGTGTGTATATGTTTATCTATGATCTCTGGCTTTCCCCAATACCCAAAAGACACATCATATATAAAGTGGGGTTCCTCCAATTTGCCTCTTGGTATGTTTAGAAGAGCAAGCAGGTGTTTGTATATTGTCTCTGTGTGAAAAATCAGCACATCTTGGAATAAACCTTTCTTGTCAGGGCAATTTCTGTGTGTATGTGAGTGTGTGCGTGTGTATGTGGACAAAATAATATCACCATGACTGTTCTGGGTAGCAGTAAAAAAAAGTTAAGGAGATTCTTCAGTGTTTTCAACACTTAACTTAGCACCATGGCATGTGGTGTAAGACCCGAGGAACAGCATCTCTAACCATTAGGGAGCTTTTCTTCTCTTTGGAGGAGAAATCCAACAGTTAAAAAGTTAGTTTTTGCTGCAATGACATCACAGAGGAAAACAGTAAACTTTAGCCGTAGTGGACTCAGTGTAGTAAAAATGTGTGTTGTGTCCATAGACTTCAATTGGCACACCACAATGTATGAGCAAAGGTGCCCCATTAAAGTGCATGATCATAATACATGTTTCCCCCCCAGGGTAACATCATGGTAAAAAATACTAAATTTATTTAGAACCTGGATTAATAAAAAGTTTACAAAGCTTTTTATTAAAAATTCCTCTGAAATAAGTAAGTATAGATAAGTAGAAAACTGCTTTGCGATACTTAGCTCATCAAATGCTGCAATGCCTTTACTAACATTAGAAAATCACTTTAACAATTTATCTTTCAAAAATATGGCATAAAGTGGATCGCTGGAAATCTGTATCCTCACAACTTGTTTAAGGTCTGTCAGCCCCCACACCCCAGGCTGTGTATATGAGTTTTGTCACAGGCTTACTTTGCTGTGAGCACTACCTGTTCTATAACTGTCCCTAATCTGAGTTGTGAAGAGGTCACTATAACTTGTGTGAAGTACTAGGATGGTATGACTGTTATATCTTTAATTTTCTTCACAATCAAATCTCAGTGGTGTGCTCAGATGGTCACTGAAAACTGCATGGAGGCTGCTGATATTGTGATCATGATTTTGTCCACTTTCCTCACAAACCACAGAGGTGTGTATTTAAAGTAATTTCATTTGTCTAAGGACAGTGCACTGTCTAGCAGCAACAAAATTATCATTTTCACTTTCCTCAAAATCAAACACCAGATTTGAAAACAGGAGGCAAGGCAACTTTTGTGAGTGGCAATAAAGTTGCATGATATTGATATATATATATATATATATATATATATATATATATATATATATATATATATATATATATGTGTATATATATATATATATATATATATATATACGTGTGTGTGTGTGTGTGTGTATGGATCTACCTGATAACACTGACACACCAAAATACCAACAACGAAGTAACCGACACGACAAAACCGAAAACAAAAGAAAGTTCAAAGACATGAACTTCACATGACCGACAAACCACAATCCCGACAATCAACAAAACAAATACCTTTCCCGAAAAACACACACACAACACAAACACACCAAAAACCTTACAAACCTACACTAAACCGTACATACACAACTGTCTATACACTAACCTTAACCCAAACCCTAACCCTAAGGTCTGTCACTATCGCACACTTACCTTACCCGCACCCTAACCCTAACTCACTTAATCTGCCCCAAACCCTTAACTCTGTCACTATCACACACTTACCTTACCTGCACCCTAACTCTAACTCACTTAATCTGCCCCTAACCCTTAACTCTGTCACTATCGCACACTTACCTTACCCGCACCCTAACCCTAACTTACTTAAACCGCCCCTAAACCTAAAGTCCGTCACTATCGCACACTTACCTGACCCACACCCTTCCCTAACATCCGTCACTATCACACTTACCTTACTCACACCCTGACCCTAATGTCCATCCCTATCGCACACTTACCTTTACATGTCGATGTTCTCAGCATCGGGATTCTCAACTGTCTGTCTGATCCGTTGTCTGTCTTCCGGTGTCAGTGTTCTCATCGTCGGCGTTTTCAGGTAGACCTATATACATATATATATATATATATATATATATATATATATATATATATATATATATATATATATATCTTGGAAGCAGCAGGTTGAAATATGCTACTGGATAGTATTTTTTATTTAAGTTTCATTCCAATCTGACAGGAGAGTGGTATCTTTTGAGGGTAGGGGTGAGGAGGCATGTTGTGTATTTGTTATGTATGAACATCAGCCACTTAAAATATGATGAGAGTTGCACCAATAATCAGGAATACCCCTATCATTGAAAGAGAAAGGACTAGAGCTGGAGCTATTATAAACAGTATAAGCAGCCAAAAAAATATGATATCAAATACTTATCAAATAATTGTGGCTACTAGATATCAGGACAAGATATTACTCTCTAACTATTCGGACCAAATGTTACCCAAATTTATTCAAGACCAGAAGCTCAGGGCAATTGAGTCCACCATCAAATCTACCCCTCTTAAAACCTCCTATACACTCAATTAATGGTCAATAACAATTCATACTTTACTCCCAATATCTTAAACAGATTCAACTCAAATGTCTCCCCAGCATGCTCTTGTTGTTCCTTTCGACAAGCAGACCTAATACATGTACTTTGGTTTTGTAAACACACTCATAAACTTTGGTGCTCTCTTAATGTTCGCCTTGAAAAAATGGTCTACCAGAAATCAACCTTATCCTGGGAACTAGCATTACTTCATATCACTGACTTGAAAATTCCCAAACTAAACTATCATGCACTTACTACTCTCTGCTTATTAGTTAAATTCTATATAACCAAAAATTGGTTAGACCGCATCAAGTTATCCTGGAATGGTTTTAAGAACTTGGCGATTAAACTTCTATCCTCACACAAACTTTTTATTGGCAACATAAATAAACAAATGTGCTTCCAGAAATACTGGAAACTCCTCTTTGACGCAATTTTAATGGAGTAGCTTATAAGCCACAAAAGTGTGTTTATAAATTCAACAGCTTAGACATGAGCTCCAAACTCCCATTTCTTTTCATAAGTTAGACACCTATCTTGCAATACATCTGAATGAGTTCCTTATGGAATTGATGGTAGTGTTATGTGCGATCTTATCCACTCGTTTTCTTTTTGTTGTTACATATTTTGTAAATATATATATATATGTTATAGATGTTATTGTGAGAATTACATGGATCATACGCTTATTAAGGAAGATGTTTATGTATTATTATTTTCAGTATGTACTGAACAGTTACTGTCTGATATTCTCTGTTTGAAAATAATAAAATGCTATTTGAAAAAAAAAATATGATGAGAGCTAATGCTTGCCTTCATTTTATTCCCAGTCTAATATCAAAGGAATACACAGAAGATGGCTGTCATTTTTGGTCTCGGGTAGAGGCAAAGGCACTATTCACAGATATTAGTTGTGTACTTTGCAAGGATTTTTCTTTTTCAATTTACTGTGAACTGCTGCTTTATCAGCTTTGAACATTAAATCTTGGACACAGCTTATTTCTTCCTTGAAAGAAAAAAAAAAGCTGAATTTCTTTCCTTGCTCTTGATCTTTATTCAGATCAGAACTCACTCAAAAGTTAAAAAAAAAAGCTCAGAAATGCACTTCAGAACATCTAGAGCTAAAATGGTGTCTAGAGTCCTAGTGCCACACCAGCTTAATTTGATTATTCCATCCATGGTCATTGATTTGAATATTTCCATCACAGTCAATACAGTGGAGTCCTGGCCAGTTATGATGTCTCCAGAGGATGCAGGAAAAAAGCAAAATTGCACAGCAGGGCTGAATTTCTTTCCTAGTCATGATTTTTGTTCAGTCTATCATTGGATGAAAAGGTTGTATATAAAAAGGCTCCAAAATGCATCTCAGAGCACCTATAACCCCATGGCTTCTTAGATCTACCAGCCCCTGGATCCCCCAGCTTAATTCAGTTCTTTACTTGACAGTTATGACTTTGCTGTCTTGGCCAGTTAGTGCATGTTGATATAACACTTTAAAAAGCTGAAGAGTAAGGCAAAATATGAGAAAAGGAAGAAAAAAGTAATTTGGGTGATTAGTGGAGGCTGGAATTGGGGGGAGAGGGCTGGAACATAAGCCTGGGAATGTGTGCAGGAGGCCAATGGGCAGTGGGGGAGGCACTATGGAACTCTTTACCTGTGGTGCCATTTTACATAAAACCAGCCCTTTTCTTATAAAAGAGCAATTTTTCCAGACAGCGACCTAATTTATAAAGATTGCCTTTTTACAGTTCCACTACAGCTGATGATCTATATCATATTTGAAGCTTCAGCCAGACAAAAAAAAAATGCTGAAACTTAACCCAAACAAACAAACAAACAAAACAAAGCCAAGCATTTTTTTCTACATGCAGCAAGCCCCTTTGCATCCCCATGGGGAGGTTTCAGACCAACACCATTTCTGGTATATACATTGAATTCGCAGCAGCAAAGCTGCAAAGAAAAACAGGAAAAGAAGAATCACTGTCAACATACAAGCTGAAAGTAGACTGTCAGTGATTCTCAGAGATTAATGACATGCACATTCAGGAATGGGACACAATGAGTCGAAACCTCATTCAGTTTAAACTTGACCAAGGGCAGGAAAGCTGTTTTTCATACTCACTTATCACAAATGTGGCCATTGTAGTTAATGCCTGCCTGCTATGGGCTTACAGGGTTCATGGCAGAAGAATGACTCACCAAAAATGAAACCTATAAAGTGAAGAAATAAAGCATAATCTGACAACAATACAAAACATAAACTGGACATGTGCTATTATTGATGTAAGTACAAAATACTTTAATAGACACAATGGCTTAAATGCTAAACCAAGCCAAACACCAGAACAACATTTTCACCCCTCTGTTTGTTTGTGTCTTTTGGCTTTTCCCGGTTTGGGGTCGCCACATCGGAACTCTGGTCTGCTAATGATTGGTAGTTGATTTTTACATGCCAAGTTACCAGCCCTGATGCACAACCTTCAACGAAGTAACGCCCATTCACGCATGTCTGCACGCAGAAGACGCTTTAGCTGAGAATCGAACTGGACAGTGTCTTACTGTGAGGTGACAACGGTACCGCAGCACCACCACCGCGGGATCTGTACATTGTCTAAATATACTAACTCCACAGTCACATGACCATAAAGAAGGTTCCACTATGGAATGCTTACTTCCTGAAAGTCAGTTCTTCAAAAGAATGAAAAAGAAATGTCGAAAAAACAAAAGGGCAAAAAAACTCCTCCCCAAACTTATACATACTAACTCCAAAGTTGTACTTACTTGAAGAAAGGAGAAATATCCCAAGAAAGTGAATAATTGCCAGTGCACATTTAGAAATTGCACCAGCAATGATTTCCTATGGAGAAAAGCATTCAGTGTTATGCAGTTTGACTTCTTTTTCTGCAAGTTACTTACAGTCAGAGAATTCCTTCTTGAGACTGAATATGGCAGCCCCATGGGGAATGGTAAACACCCTTTACAGGTGAAAGTCACTGACAAACTCAGTTTCTGAAACCTATTTTATCCAGTTCACAATCCCTGGTAAATTAGAACATAATGCATGTAATTCATTTACAGCAAAATCACTAAATTACAGCAGTAAAGTCATAATGAGATTTGCATTAAGTTAAATGACCAACTCAACTTATTCAGTAAAAATTAATTCAGATTTGACAAGGCAGCCATATTAACAAAGGATTTCACATACAACGAACTCTGTGCTTTAAGCATCCAGAGTAATAGCTTTGATGATCACAGCTTTGAGCAAACTATACATAGCTCACATGGATAACTGTCCGCTTTGTACCTAAATAATGTATTTAATTCCCTTCCTCTCACACCTGTGCCATCTTATTTACATACATCCTGTATTTTTACACCCTCACACACACCCCCCATGCAGAAGTATCAGCTGCTACTTTTAATGTGATCTGTGAGTTATTTTTCCTTGTTACTCTGATTTCTCTTTTTCTCACATAATACCACTAGCTTCCTTGCAGTTTTGCAACATTTTGTCACTGTTCCTGATGACAGCTGTTAGCAGTCATTACTCTCCAGCACATATCTCTGTAGTCTTTCCTGCATATGTGTGATTATGGATGCTCTACTAATGATGAGTGTTATGGCATTAATCTGTTTAATTATTACATTTATCTATCTTATGCTGCTACTAAACACTAGATTATATTGGTTGTTTTTCAGTTTTTGCTAATGCATATCAGTTTTTTTTACGTTGCAAAATGTTTGGTCTCTTGCTCTTTTTTTTTTCCTAGGCGCCAAATATGCCATTTTGCACAACTAGTGAGCAACATGTTTACATTTTAGTCAGCACAAAAATGCATCAATTAGCAATGCTGCATCACCAGTTTTTGTTGCCTGGCATGGAACGTGGCTGGACAGCCATCTAAGCATAGTATGAAGATTTCAGCTGTGTCCGTGTGGATGTTTGCTCTCTGCACTATTCTCTTCTTATGTCTTAAAAAATGCCATTAAGTGAATTGCTGGTCCCCTAAGCTACCCATAGGTGTGCAGGTAGTGTGTAAGTGTGTGCGCCTATTTCATGAGATGGACTGACACCATATGCTCTGTCCTGGATTAGTTGTCTGTCTTGTGTTAGCTGTTTGCCAGGACACACTCTGTCTCTGTTCCCTCCTGAATTCAAATACAATGCAACTCATACTGGAGAATAAAAAAAACATTCATACTGAATCCCCTTTATTAATTTGACATTGTGTACCAAATGCATGCACAGATATTTTAATACATTATATTTTGATATTTTAAGGAAACATACTATTGTATTCAGTGAAAATCATTATTTATTCTGTTCTCACTGCCTCTGTAGTTTTGCACTTAATTTTATTTTGTTCCATTTCAGCTTGCCTGTCTAAATGTTATCCAGTGCTAAGACTGTCTGCATTTCCTGCTAAATCATTTAAAATAAAGAAATCTTGATAAAATTATATGACCATTAATTCAAACACATTAAACTCTTTAGCCCTTCTGCACATATCCATATCAATAGATAATGGTATTTATATTTTTACTGGTTTATTTGATAGAAGATAAGCTGCACGTCCAATAACACAATGAAGAAGACAGTTTCAGAAATGCATTCATTTAGAATTTTTAATGCTCTTTCTTAATCTAGGATTTCTTTAAAATTATTAGAGCTTTTCAAACTGTGAAGATAGATATAGTTACACTTAACCTTCAAGGGAAAGAGTGATCTGGGCAGCATATCTGCTATAAATGATGACCTTAAGATGTGTGGTACGGCAATTATCATGAAGCTAAATGTATTCATGAAGTAATATTTTAAATCATTTAACAGTGTGAACTGCACACAGCATTGTTTAATATCTGTAAGGAATTTCTATTAATAATAAAACAGCCCTTTGTTGGATACCTTAGTCTGGGTTCTGCATCTGAAATGAGGCAAAAAACTGGGAACCTGACACACCAAAGCATGATGCAGGTGTGATGTGAATTTCTGGCAACTGAGTTTCAATCAGTTCTGCTGTCTGCAGCCTCTCTAGTATCCTGTGATCTTGAAAAATAAATGAGTGGAGCTGTTAGCAGAAGTTTTGCCAATGAAAATATGCAGATTCATTTGCAATAACTCATTATTTTTTATTTCTAAATGGCGAAGAACAGAGGAAGCTGTACAGGGAGAATGGTACAGTTCCAGTAAAGAATACTGCATATAATGTTGTTTCAAGTAAACAATAACGGTACAGGGGAAACAATGAACAGTATGCAAATACGAGCCTCATACAGTAAAACTCACATTTCAAAATGTCATATTTTGAATTGTGTTAAAATAAGATATGAGGAACAACTGATCAAGAAATGGTATCTTACAATCAGTTAAAGCAAATGCGTTAAATGATACAACTTTAAGAATTAGTGTGACTTGAAGGATGACACTTCAAATAATGGTGATCCTAAAGATTTATACAATGTCTTATTTGTTACTGTTTTAAGGTAGTAAAAACAGTAAGGGCAATAGACAACAGTGTTTGTTGTAGATTTCATTTTGTTTCAGGATGGCAGTGAAAAACAAGATACCTCCATCACTGAAATCTGTAAGCTTTAAGTGGAGTCTTCCCAGATAAGCAAAAACTCAGTGTCAAGAATTCCATGGCTATCACAGATAGCTTACAACTTTAGCAGCAGATATATTATATATTCCCGACATAATCTTTGCTGCAGAGATCTTTGTGGAAAAATTTAATTTTTCTGGGGAACATTCCAAACTGGACAAAGCAAGGAATAACAATGGCAAGCAGAAAATTTGATAAAGGCTACTGCAGGAATTCAGCACAGTAGAGTCAGCTGACATCAACCCATGTGCTGCATGCCGTACCTCCATCAACCAGTAGGTGTTGTTCCTTCCCCAAAGATCTGGCCCTACCATGAATCCAGTTTGAGCAATCTCTTTTCTAACAAGGTGTTTACTGATTCTGTTTATAAAGATTATCTCACTGATATAGTTTATAGAAGCTAGTTCAGAGTACTTTAACTGCTATCCTTTCTTATATTATCATGAAAGAGAACTCTCCATCCTACCTCCTAGAATCTGCATATCACACTATGGTGGGTTTCATGCATGGAAGAGATAAGTCTACTATTCCAGCAGCTAGCATTCCTGTATCGTGATCATATCATTAATCTGTCAATATAGTAGAGGAGAAATGATAAGGGGGTAGTTAGGGAGTTGTGTAGATGCCTGGGAAGTAAAACTACAAACAGCTGCATTCTGAAGACAGCCTGTTGTAGTCAATAGTTACTCAATAAAGGATGGAAACACAAGTAGGCCACAGAGCTCTACCCAAGGGTCTTTGAAACGTAGAATCTAATAAAAGCATAGGCAGATAGGTAGAGGAGGGAGAAAGGAGAAGGGGAAGGAATTCTGATTGTTACATGGAATGTAGGGAAAGGAATACTTTGTTTAAGTGATTGGGGTACTTGGATATGTTGATGGAACAAAAGCTAAATCAATAAAAGGGGGGAGTAGTAAATGACAGATAAAGGGCTCCCAAGGGGTAGAGGATACAAACATGTAGAGCTGGAGAAGGGTGGAGGTTGTTTTGGGAGTGCAGGAAGACTTGGTTAGGAAATGGAGAGACACTGCATCAGTGTAGGGGAGAGATATGTTGTTGTTCACAGCAAATTTTATGGCTCTAGAACTATAATTATGTTATCTATGCAGGGTAGTGGAGCTTTATGTAAAATACCAGGAGAACCTTATAAAGAATATAAAAGTTAAGGGCAGTGGGTATGAAGAGACAGCAGTGGGGAAAACAAATTTACATAATTAAAGATTAATGTAATCAGGAAAGCAGGCATGAGAGAATACTTATTTTTACAGATGGCAGGACAAGTGGTTCAGGTGATTTCGGAAGAAAGCATTTCAGACAATATTATGATTAGATAATAAATCCAGAAGCACAAAAGCAATCAAGCGGATAGCCAGTGATATGGATGAATGAATAAAAAGAATTTATTTGGTAAGTGCTTTAGGCTGCATAGTTCCAGCCTTCATCAGACGCAGCCGAAACCGCTTTTGTGCTTCTGGATTTATTATCAGTTGTGGTTCTTGGTATAGTTTTCAATATTATGATTAGATGAACTGGGAGCTGGGTGGGAAGCAGAAAAGATGACTGAGCATTAACTCTGAAAAATTTAGGGAGACTGACAAGATTAAATGGTTTGGTTAATGGAGAGGATATTATAGGTACTGGATAAGAATGGGTAGGAAGATGGAGGAGACTGGCTGAGAAGTGGCAAGGAGAGGCAGACTTACAGCAGATGCAGGGGTAGTCATTAGGGAGAGTAAGAATAAGGTCTGGGAGTAGGAAAGAGAGCTGAGCAGATAGAGGAGGAACAATATCAAAGGAGGGTTTGCAGTAATAGCAAGGAACAGGACTAAAGACAGGAGAAAGGTTGAGGGGAGAGGAGAACAGTCAGCTGAAGATGAAAGTAAGGTAGCACAAAAGAACAAGACAGTGGAATAAGGAAAGGCAGAAAATTATTAAATAAAGGAAATGAGGAACTATATGATTAGAAGCAGTAAATGATATAGAAGGTAGCTATGGGAAGGAAATTAAGAAGGCTTTTCAAGAGAACTATGGAGAGTTATAAAATAGGCTAGAGAAAGAGAAAAGAAATGCTTTCACGTCTGCTTTAAAGAGGTAGTTTCACAGAAAATAAGAAAAGAAATAAACAGGGAGGCTGGAGTGTGGGATATTATGACAGTAGATATAAAAGGGGAGGCACTGCTGGAGGCACAGGTGACTTTGCAGCCACTGTGATTTTTGTACAGAGGTATCAGTGGAGAGACGGAAAAGAATTAGTGAACGTTTTCAGGGAAATTATGAGAAAGGAAAGGGCATAAGATCAATGAAAGAGGTACATTGTTAGCAAAGCTCCCTTAGAGGAAAGAGGTTCTAGAACAGCCTGTAAATTACAGACCACTCTTGCTTCGTAAAAACAATGCAAAGATTTTTATGAAGGTCATAATGGCAAGACTGAAGAAAGAATAAAAAGTAATTTTAAAGGTGACGCTGGTAGACTTTTTTAAAAAGATGCCCTCAGCAGAAATTTGGCAATTTAAAATTTACAGAATGGGCAGAGAGGGATGCAAGACATGAAGCAAGCATGGTGCTGTTTGACTTATAAAAAAAATTTGATGCAGTCAGCTGGTAATTTGTCTGTTTTGCACAGTTTTACAAGTTATACAGAATGTATGCGTGGTGTCAAGTGAGGGCCCTGTATAAAGACTGGTGGGTGAGAACAGTGGGCAGCATAGAATTCTTAGGTCTTGTTAACTTTATTAGTGGAATAGGAGAAGGGTGCTACTTTCCAAAATTTTAACTTTGTCAATGATTGAGAATTTGGCTTTGTAGAATGAGGTCTATTTAAAGAAATGTCTTAGGGGAGGTTATTGAGTGGGAGTAGTTTGTGGATGATAGTGTTGTCCTTTTAGCAGACATTAAGAGGATGATGCATGGTTTTGTGGAGATATGTAAGGGTCTTGTCAAGGAGTCTTGGTTAATATTTCATCCAAAGAAGTCACTAGCCATAATGGAAGGGATGAATAAAGGAGATGGGTTAAAACTACTATGTCGAGAGAAGGGGAAGAGTATCTGGGAGTTAAAATATATCCCAGAGTCAAAGAAATAAGGGTTAAACACTGAGAAAATCTGAATGTGATGATAAGAAGCTTCCCCTATAAATGATCCCATTATGTAATCTCATGGAAAAAATAAAAAAATTGCTTGATCATAACAGATGAAGAATACAATAGTTCTACAGACCACATGAAAAGATCAACATAAACAGTATTGCAACCCCCCACCCCCATGTTGAGTTCAAGACCCCTTCACTCACATTACTTATATAAAAACAAAAACAGCGGAAAGTACACCACAATTGTCTTTAATAATGATGTTGTTTATTAAAGTCAATTATAGTGGACTTTCAGCTGTTTTTGTTTTTTTTTATGTTGTTCTTAGTGCTTTGGAAGTCCTTTAACTTCAGGAGACTTTTTGTGTTTTTTGAGACATTACTTATATAAACTAAATGTACAGTCATACATCAGTGAGGAAAGGAGAATTTCCATCTTAGTTAGTATCGTATTATCTTGTAAATAGCAACTCCACTAGCTTGGATATCTATAATTCAGCCTATGATAAAATGTAGCTTTAAGCACTTGTTCTTGGCCATTTAGAATCCAACAAATGATCCTCATAAACATGTAAGAGAGAAGGATAAGGAAGATGTTTGATATACGGCCAAGAAAACTGTATTATTTAGAGGGACAGAGAGACATGATTAGGATTTTAATTTTATTGCTTGTACTAGAGCTGCTAAAGCCAGAAGTGTCAGTCCACAAGAAAAAGTGTTATAGAAATACAGAGGTGCTCTGATGGGATTGGAGAGACTAAGGAGAGGGAAATAAGAATGAGTTAGAAAATTGGAAGCTGTGGTATACCAAAATTCATCATGGGGGTGAATGGGGGAAGTTTGGCATGGCGTTAGGGATAGAACTAAAGAATGAAAAGGGAAAGAGGTAACATTTATAGACAATTTAATGGAGGAAAGGAGAAGAGGATGAGCTACATACGTCCAAGAACTGGTAGTAAAATATAGCATTTGTTGAGAAAATGGGTGCTTATATAGGTCAATAAAATGTGTAACTTTAGGAAAAGAAAGAAGAAAAGTAGGCAGTTGGAAGAATCCTGAACAAGGCAGGCTGATAAGGTAATCTGAATAACAAACAGGACAGGAGAGGATAGGAGCAAGTCTACAAATATCTGAAGGATAAAGAAGCTAAGGAAATTATGATAAAGCAGCGAAATTGCTAGAAATCTCAGTGATATATGGAGGCAGACATTTTGGAATGGAAGAAAAGAATCAATTTACAACACAAATATGCATGTCTGCATAGATAGTACAGCACACCAAAGGGAGTAAAGACTGACAGATTGATAAGGTGGATTGTCGGTGGTATGCAATACTTGGGGCTGACAGTTTACATCTGAAGCGATATTGCTCACAGGTGAAGAAGACATGGAAATTGCCCAAGGAAAACAAGGGGGAAAAGTCTATTTGTGAAGCTAGAAGACCATTCTTCTAATTTAGAAAGAGGTGAAAGAATGTGAGAATATGAGGAAAAATTTGAGATTATGCCCATAGTGTACTGGGTAAAAGATAAATGACAAGGAACTGGAAAGAGAGGTGGATAAAGCAAAGATGCAGATATTAATTCAGAAAATACAGGGAGATGTGTGTGACAGAGGTGGAAAGACTGGGAGATTATAAAGAACGACAGGGAAGATAGTACTCAGATTAGGAGGAGGAGGAGGAGGTGAAAATATAATTATTTATTAAATGGGTTCTGTATGACATGTAATAGATTATAATGGAGGTGAGTAACAGGCATCAAGGGAAATGTAGTTGAGAGTGGGAAACTTTAAGAGTAGAGGAAAATTCTGGGGACTATACCCTGTACAAGAAGAGGAAGTAAGAGGAGAGAATATTGTGCATAAAAGGAATATGACTTACTTGTTTCTGCAGTTTGTGCTAGGGTGAGGTTGTATAGTTTTAGGAAAGGGAAAATCAAAAAGGAAAGACCAAATACAAAAAGGTAGTGGAAGTAAGTTGAGTCAGAGTAGAAGAACTCAGATACAAGGACAATAAGGATGTGTGGCTTTATTTTGGGTGGGATAGGGTTCCAAGTTATTAAATGATATAACAAATTACCATAATGTGAAATGCCATCATTACCCCAGGGGGCCATGGATGCTGTAAAGCTAACAGCATATAATTGTCTGTGAAGGGAAGGTACACTGTATTAACCATATTATTTTTCCAGCTTGCTAAAGTTTATATCTGTAACAGTAACAGTACTTGGAACACATCTAGAGCCTGTTTACTGTATTTCCTGTGTTGCACTTAATTTAAAATAGTTTTTTTCTCTAAAAACTGCATTTTACCTAATTTTGGCCTAGCACACAAGTGTGGGGTCATTTATTGCACTGCTGTGATTATTTTGCTGCTTGTGTATCTCTGCTACCTTTAAACTACAAAAAAAAAATCTTGCTTTTTTCCCACTTTCTAAAAGTTAAGAAAGTTCAGCTACAGATTTGCTGTTCTGAACTGTTTGGAAGTTTCTAGAAGGCCAGTGCTTACTTGGGCTAAAGGGAAGTCTCTGTGTTCACCAGTGGGAGTGGTTAACACTGAACAGCCTGCCTGCCTGTCCCTGGAGGAGTGGTTACTACCTAAAAGCTGTAGTTATATTGGCCATTTTGGGTCAATTCTAAACTCCTTGATCTCTCTCTCTTAAAACAAGGCTGCCTCATGGTTTTGGCATCTTTTCAGGCTTGCTAGTTGTTGCTGAAGCACCTACCAAGAGGAGAAAATGCTGAGAGAGGAAAAGGAGCCACTTTTGTGATTTTAAGTATTTTCTTCTGATTTTTTGTTAAGTTTTACTGCTTTGCTGCCTACTTTTTGGCATTTTCTGGCTTGCTAAAGTTGATATCTGTAACAGTAACAGTACTTGGAACACATCTAGAGCCTGTTTACTGCATTTCCTGTGTTGCACTTAATTTAAAATCATTTTTTTTCTCTAAAAACTGCATTTTACATGATTTTGGCCTAGCACTCAAGTGTGGGGTCATTTATTGCACTGTTGTGATTATTTTGCTGCTTGTGTATCTCTGCTACCTTTAAACTACAACAAAAAGAAAAACAACAAAAAATTCTTGCTTTTTTCCCACTTTCTGAAAGTTAAGAAAGTTCAGTTACAGATTTGCTGTTCTGAACTGTTTGGAAGTTTCTAGAAGGCCAGTCCTTGCTTGGGCTAAAGGGAAGTCTCTGTGTTCACCAGTGGGAGTGGTTAACACTGAACAGCCTGCCTGTCCCTGGAGGAGTGGTTACTACCTAGAAGCTGTAGTTTTATTGGCCATTTTGGGTCAATTCTAAACTCCTTGATCTCTCTCTTTTAAAACCAGGCTGCCTCGTGGTTTTGGCATCTTTTCAGGCTTGCTAGTTGTTGCTGAAGCACCTACCAAGAGGAGAAAATGTTGAGAGAAGAAAATGAGCCACTTTTGTGATTTTAAGTATTTTCTTCTGATTTTTTGTTAGGTTTTACTGCTTTGCTGCCTACTTTTATGGCATTTTCTGGCTTGCTAAAGTTTATATCTGTAACAGTAACAGTACTTGGAACACATCTAAAGCCTGTTTACTGCATTTCCTGTGTTGCACTTACTTTAAAATAGTTTTTTTCTCTAAAAACTGCATTTTACCTGATTTTGGCCTAGCACTCAAGTGTCGGGTCATTTATTGCACTGTTGTGATTATTTTGCTGCTTGTGGATCTCTGCTACCTTTAAACTACAAAAAAAAAAAAAAAAAACAAAAAAAACCTTGCTTTTTTCCCACTTTCTGAAAGTTAAGAAAGTTCAGTTACAGATTTCCTGTTCTGAACTGTTTGGAAGTTTCTAGAAGGCCAGTGCTTGCTTGGGCTAAAGGGAAGTCTCTGTGTTCACCAGTGGGAGTGGTTAACACTGAACAGCCTGCCTGTCCCTGGAGGAGTAGTTACTACCTAGAAGCTGTAGTTTTATTGGCCATTTTGGGTCAATTCTAAACACCTTGATCTCTCTCTCTTAAAACCAGGCTGCCTCATGGTTTTGGTGTCTTTTCAGGCTTCCTAGTTGTTGCTGAAGCACCTACCAAGAGGAGAAAATGCTGAGAGAAGAAAAGGAGCCACTTTTGTGATTTTAAGTATTTTCTTCTGATGTTTTGTTAAGTTTTACTGCTTTGCCGCCTACTTTTTTTTCTCATTTTTTTATTGATTTTCAAGAGTATAATTACAATTTTTAACAAGAAAAAACAGCATAATATCAAATTTCTACAAAAACTATATACAAAGTCCAAAATAGATACCAAATCTTCAATAACATTACATTTTGTCTAATAGTTTTTTAAGCTTTATCCAGGCAATTTGTTTATGAGTCATGTTTGAGGAGTGTAACATAGCTGTTTGTAATTCCCTACTACAAATAATCTTAGTAAAAGATATAAATTCCTTAAATGAGAGGTTATTTTTACATTTCCAATTTCTAGTAATAGTTTTTCTTGCTATAGCAAGTAGAGTCCCAAGGAGGTTCATTTGATTCAGTGGAGCATACCTTGGCATTGGTGCATTAAAAAGTATAGAATCAGAGATCTCGCATCTGTCCGACCACAAAGCTTTAATAAAATTTTTAAACTCCATCCAAAATGTGGTTATTGTTCTGCAGTCTAAAACATATGTGCCCAGTCGGCATCTATTAGTTCCTCGCATCTCCAACATCTATTAAAATTTTTCTTGCTTATTCTAGAGGCTTTTTTTGGTGTAATAAAACTACTATGAATGAATTTCCATGTAAAAATGTTCCAATATGTGGAAGAAGAGGTATGGTAAGCAGATCTGAGAATTAAGGTTTTATCATTTATATGTATTTGGGAGTTGTTGAAATTGTTGATATATTTCCATAAATTGTCGTCTAATATTATTAGATATGATCTAAGAATGTTGTAAAATCTTGACAATGAGATACCATTATTATAGCCTATATTGGTGAAGTCAAAGAGGATAGATAATTTTTTGGGGAGGTCTGTTATAGCAGGAAAATGATGTCTTAAATTCTGTTAAAATAAATTCTCTGAAGATTTGAATATTTAACCAGTTATTTTGGTAGATATTATACCTGGCTAAAAGGTAGGTAGTATCATGAATATTATTAGTTCCTAAAAACTGATGCCAGAATAATAACCCATTTTCTTCCGTAGTCTTTATTTTCATCATGTTAAAGGAATCAAAGCATCCCTTGGTTAAGATTATTGGAAACATTAGAATGGACAAATTGTTGTTCAAAAGGTTCTTATTCATTACTTTTTTAAATTTTGCAAGATATATTTAATTATAGGAATAAGATGTGATTTTTCCTGCTCATTGTTGAAGAATTCTATAAATAGCTTAATATTTTCAGAACAATATATGTTTTTGAAAAACTTGTCAAAATTACTTAATAGTATTATTTTGTGTAAATCTTTCCAATTTGAATGGTATTTTGGACTTAACCACAGACTTGTTATATTAAGAATAATGGCATCAGCATAAAGCTCAAAATTTGGAAAAGCAATCCCTCCTTCAATCCAGTTTTTATAGTGCCAATCATATTTAACCCTTGGCTTTTGAGGATACCATAGAAATTTAATTAATATAGTGTTTATGTGTTTAAGTTGTTTTCTAGAAGGAGGAGCCAATAATGTTTGAAGATAAAAAAGAATCTTTGGTAATAGAATCATTTTTATCAGAGATAATCTTTCTTCTATAGTAAAGAACATTTTCTTCCATCTATTAATGTATTCTGTGATTTTATTTAATAAAATTTTATAATTTATATTTATAGTTTCCTTCCATTTAGACAGAATATGAACCCCTAGATATTTCAATTTATCATTGGTCCAGTTAAAGTTATTGTAATTAGATAGAGTGTTATTCAATTTTTTTATTGATGAGAATAGTTTCTGTTTTGTTTTGGTTAAATCTAAGGTTTGAGATTTCCTCAAAGAGTTTTAATGATCTGATAATGTGATCAATAGATGAATCAATATTTCCAATAGTTAATAAGATATCATCTGCAAACAGTAAAATCTTAGAAGAATAGTTCTCAGTAACATCAAAACTTTTTATGTTTATATTGTTTCTTATAAAGTTAGCAAATGGTTCTATTGCTAATGCAAATAGTAGTGGGGATAAAGGGCAACCTTGCCCAATGCCTTTTAGAATTTGAAGTGGGCCAGATAAAAAAGCACCAATTTTAATATACGCTATAGAACCTTCATATAATTTTTTTAACAAGTTTAAGATTTCTGAGGAGAAATTATATTCTTTTAATACCATAAATAAGTATGTCCAGTTAATAGAATCAAATGCTTTATCTAGATCTAGATTGATGAGTGATAATTCTTTTTTTTAATTTGCAAAATCTATTAAAGTTAAAAGTCTAATAGTATTATCCTGAACTTTTCTGTTCAGTATAAAACCTGTTTGATCGTTGTTTATTAAAGTCGGCATCATTTGATTTAATCTGTTTGCTAAAATAGACGTAAATATTTTATAATCTATATTTAATAGGGAAATAGGACGATATGATGAAACAAATTTGGAGTCCTTATCTTGTTTTAAAATGGGAGAAATTAGCAAATATTTCCAAGAAGGACAAAGTTTGTCACTTATTCAAACTTCCTCAAGTGCTTTCATTAATATCTTCAAAGCGGAATCAGGGAAAATTTTATATAATTCACCTATTATGCCATCAAGACCAGGGGCTTTATTATTTTTAAGATTTTGTATTCTTTCTTTAACTTCTATTAATGATATTGATTTAAGTAATCTATTATTTTGTTCTTTAGAAAGTTTATTATTTATATTGTTTTTTAGAAATTCTATTTTTGAACTATTATTAGTAAAGTTTAAGTTTGCTTTATTCATTGTTTCATGATATGAACGAAAAATATCTAAAATATCTTTTAGATCTGAAGAAGGTTTTGAATTGTGTTTAGATGTGTCTAATATTTCAATTATGTGTTTACTCTTGTGAAAACTTTTCATTTTGGCTGCTAATCTATGCATATGTTTTGGATTAGATGAATAAGATTGTAATTTTAACCTCTCTAAATTAATTGCTACTTTATGACTAAGAATTTCTAAATATTCGAGATTTACTTGTTTTAATTCCAGATTCAAGTCCAATTCTTTGGGGTGTAAGTTATTTTTTAAAGTGTCAATTTTCAATTGTAGATTTAATAATTCTTTGTCCCATTCTTTCCTTTTATGTAAATACCAGGTTTTTATTTTCCCATATATATAAGATTTTAAAGAGTCCCAAATAAACACTTTATTTGTGTTATTATTATTATTATTATTATTATTATTAAGTTCAATATAATAGTTTACTTCCTTTATAAACCATTCTTTGAATCCTTTTATCTTAATAATATAGGCTGGTAGTCTCTGCCAATGAATAAAATCATTTGGTTTAATTTTAATTTTAAATAGTATGGCATTGTCGTCTGACAGAGGGCATGATGTAATCACTACATCTTGAGTCTTAGATAATAGGCTGTCAGATATATCAATAGTCGTCTGTGTACCATATCTATAAGAAAAGTGTGTAAAATTGAGAGACCTCTGCTCTTTGATCATGTATATGTCTTTTAGGTTATATAATGAGACAAAATCTATCATTTTTTTAGCTGATGCAGGTATCTTAATATTGCTGACATTAGTGGTATCTTTAGATGATATAATACAATTGAAATCACCTGCCAAAATGATATCTCCTTTAGAATTTGCTGTTATTATTTCCAAATATTTGTTTGCAGATTTAGCACCAATACCAGGTAGCCAGTACATATTTGCTAAAGTAAAATATTTCTTATTCAATTCCAATACTACTAGACACAACATACCATTTTTATCAGAGAAACTGTTAATTATTTTAGGTATTGGTAATGTATTTTTCCACAAAATCATAGTTCCTCTTCTCTTTGTTTGGAAATGAGATTCAGCTAGAATACTGTAACCTTTAAAAGCCATTTTTTCTAGATCTTTCTGAACTTTGCTAAAGTTTATATCTGTAACAGTAACAGTACTTGGAACACATCTAGAGCCTGTTTACTGCATTTCCTGTGTTGCACTTAATTTAAAATTGTTTTTTTCTCTAAAAACTGCATTTTACCTGATTTTGGCCTAGCACTCAAGTGTGGGGTCATTTATTGCACTGTTATGATTATTTTGCTGCTTGTGTATCTCTGCTACCTTTAAACTCCAACAAAAAGAAAAACAAAAACTAAAAATCTTGCTTTTTTCCTACTTTCTGAAAGTTAGAAAGTTCAGTTACAGATTTGCTGTTCTGAACTGTTTGGAAGTTTCTAGAAGGCCAGTGCTTGCTTGGGCTAAAGGGAAGTCTCTGTGTTCACCAGTGGGAGTGGTTAACACTGAACAGCCTGCCTGTCCCTGTAGGAGTGGTTACTACCTAGAAGCTGTAGTTTTATTGACCATTTTGGGTCAGTTCTAAACTCCTTGATCTCGCTCTCTTAAAACCTTACAACTCTCTTTTTGCGCGGTTTTGCGCACTGAGCAGCGTCGGGCAGCACTGCCTAAACAGGTTTAAACTATTCCAGGCTCCACAAAGTCTGCTCTTCACCTTTTCCCTTAGAACTGTTCAAACTCTCAAAGTAATCACTCTATTCTCTTTCTAAAGCCCTGCACTTGCTCAGCTCTCATAAGGAAACACTAACTAACTAAAGCACTACACCCTCCTTGACTTCTCATAAGTATTAGACTCCCGATTGGTCCTTCCTGATCAAGTGAAAAATCATTTCCCTTCCCTAATCTGATCAGTAAAAAACAGTTCCCTATACTAATCTGGTATGTCCAAGGGTCAATTTCAAGGTTACTCTCCAGTCCAGCTGGTGAATCTGGGAATTTTGAGGCAATGTTACAATTGCCTTATGTAGACAGACAACCCTCTCCTCCTTCCAACAAACTCTAATACATGTGAGAGATGCAGTTACACAGCCAAACTGGGGGCAGAGCTCTCTCAACCCAAGACTGGTCAGGAGGAAAGGTAACCACCCACACCACAAATCCAGTCTCACACAGACCTATTGCATCTGCATACCCAACACATAAACACACAAAAACATGCTCGGAGGCTCTAAATAAAAATCTGCCTAAACAGCAAAGACCTCCTAAGCAGATATCCAAGCAACAGCCACCCCTCAACAATGCCCACAAATCACATATCTCACAAAATCAGTGTGCCTCACAGTCACAGCCCATAAGGCCAAACAACACGCCAAATACACTTGTTATAGGGGACTCTATTGTCTGGCACACTGACTTCCCACTCACCAGACTGAACAAAGAGAAGGTCACTGTAAGCTGCCTGTCAGGTGCCAGGATCCACCACATAATGCAAGCACTCAGATTACTCCAAAGCAAGTACAAGTATGACTCCGTCATTGTTCATGCTGGTGTGAATGACCCGAGACGTACCTCCCTGGACTACATGAAAAGAGACATAGAGGATCTCTCTGACTATGTAGCCCAGGCTGGTATGTCCCTGACCTTGAGTAGCATCTTGCCCTCATCAAGAATGATGCCACAGTATAAAGACAAAATGATCAGTTCAACAATTGGCTAAAGTATTGGTGTCATTCAAAGGGGATCCAGTGTCTGTCAGCCTGGGATGACATGCTCGGCAAGCCACGTTGCTTCACTAGGGACAGCTTGCACCTGTCACCCTTAGGCTTTCCTATACTGGCCAAGGCTCTTGCCACCCCCATAGTGCCTTTTTTAGGCAAGGCTCAAAGGACAAACCCACCTCCATAGACAACCCAGAGATAAATAAACTAAAGGTAATGCTGCTCAATGCCAGAAGTCTAAACCTCAAGATGCACGCACTCAAGACTCTCCTCAGTATGGAGAAAATCGATGTCTATGCAGTAACAGAAACCTGGTACAAGGATCCTGAGAGCACCCCAGCACTACCAGGTTATAACTCATACCATGCGTTTCGGCCCCAAAACTCGGACCGAAGCACAAAATGAGGGGGAGTATCTATATTCATCAAAGATACCTACACCTCCAGGTTAGCGGCACTGCACGAAGCATCGGAAACCATTCATGTGCAACTAACAGGGGGCAAAACTGCCTTTCAGTTTGTAGCCTGCTACAGAACACCCTCCCTATTACAGGAACCCCACTTGGCATTCCTGAGAACACTGGAGAATATGAAGGTCTCTCCAAACAGTATGTTATTGGGTGACTTCAACTACCCAAACATTGACTGGGAAAACTACTCAAGCCCAAACACCCTTGCCCAACGGTTCCTTGAATTTATAAACTCTAACGCAATGGAACAACTGGTCACCACTCCCACAAGAGGGAACAACATATTGGACCTGGTCATCACCAACATGGGAACTCTATGTTCCACACCAGAGGTAAACCCCTCATCGGTAAGATCAGGCCATAAACAAATTTCCCTGGACATCCATATCCCGTCCCCACCCCCAGCCAAGGAAATCACTGTAAAGAATTTCTCAAAAGCCAACTTTGCACTTCTCAAGACTGAGGTGGAATCCTTCAAAGCCCCTGGGCCAGAGAATAATACAGCCCAATCCGCAGAATCCTTTACAGATGCATTCTATGAGCACCTGTAGGAATGCATGGATCATGCTATCCCAAATAAAGCAAGACTCATGCCTCCAAAAACAGGAGACCGGTCTGGTGGACCCCGGGCCATAAATAAGCTATACAACAGAAAGAGGAAGCTACTACGACAGAGCAAAATCCCAAAAAGGGAAGGCATTTCTGATCAGTATTAGCAAGAAACTTCGATCCCTCATAAAATCATCAAAGGCCAGTTTCAAAAGAAAACTTGCCCTATACACTAAAGATAATCACAAGGCCTTCTTTAGTTATGTCAAAAACATGGGCGGAAACTCCTAGATATGCTCTGAATTGTTGCATAACGGTACAAAATATACCGAACCTACAGACATAGCCAACATTCTGGCAGACATATTCAGTGCAAACTTCTCCCCCCTTCCCCCCCAAAGGAGCAAACACCTATCCCAACTGAATGTAACCTCCCTGATATCACAGATGCACAGGTGAAAGCTGCCCTCTCCAAAGCAAAAAACACAGCATCTATGGGACCGGACGGTGTCCCAGGCTGTCTTACATGAGCTCCAAGAAGAACTGAACCCTCACATTAAGTCACTGTTCAAACTTAGCCTTACTACAGGATATGTACCCAAAGAATGGCGTACAGCTACAGTGGTCCCACTCCACAAAGGTGGTGCCACAACAGACCCCGGAAATTATTGCCCCATAAGCCTGACTAGTCTGGTCTGTAAAGCTATGGAGCGTATTATCATGGAACTCATAAACAAAGACATTGGGAGCCTCCAGACACTGGACTCTACCCAATTCAGCTTTGTTAAGGGCAGATCTTGCCACTTAAACCTAGTTGATTTGTTTGAAACAGTTACCAAAGCCATAGATGAGGGCAAGGTAGTCCACACAGCCTACCTGGACCTCGCAAAAGCCTTCGACACAATACCCCACTCGGGCATCATAAATAAGCTTACCAGCTTAAATATCAACCCCTGTATCACAAGATGGGTTGCAAACTGGCTCAGAGATAGAACCCACATGGTCAGAATCACAGGTGCCATGTCCGAATCCAAACCAGTTACAAGTGGCATCCCACAGGGCTCAGTTCTGGGACCTCTCTTGTTTGGTATATACTTCTCTGAGGTTCAGGCTAACATGGGGGGATTATGGCTGACAAAGTTTGCAGATGACTGCAAACTGGGGGCCATAATCGAATCTCCAGCTGATACAAGCATCCTCCAAAAGGGTCTCACAGAGACGGATGCTTGGTGCCAGAGCCACAGCCTCAAGCTAAATGCTAAAAAGTGCATAGTCATCCCCTTTGGGAAAAACAAGGTGCCCACAAATTACCACATAGGTAGTAATTCATTAAGTACGGAAGAAGTAATTAGAGATTTGGGGACCAACGTAGATAGTAATCTCTCCTTTGATAATCACGTTGCCAAAGTGGTTAGAAAGACCTTCTATATAGCCCACCTTATCATGAAAGGATTCACATCTAGATCAAGAGAGGTCATTGTGCCCCTCTACTCATCACTCATCAGGCCCATAATTGAATACAATGCCCCTTTTGGGATGTACCTTACCCGACACCTGCAGCAACTGGTGAGACCCCAAAAGTACCTCACCAAGAGGATCATGGGCTACAAACAGATGTCCTATGCAGCTCGACTAAAGAAACTCCAGCTCTACTCAGTTGCTTACCGCCTACTCAGAGGCGATCTATGCCTGACGTACAAAGCCATGTCAAACCCAGAATTAATGGACATGCTCCACCTCAAAAAATCCAAGTCCCTTAGAGCTACATGCTCCAGGGACCTAAACCTCAGCACAAAAATAAATAAGACATGCTGGAGGGACAGATTCATTTCCCAAAGGCTCCCCTCACTCTGGAATAGAATCCCAATTCATGTTTGACATAGCCCCTCGCTGACCCTCTTCAAGCAAAATTTGGATGCGTGGATGGGAAATCGCAAATTCACCTCTGGAATCTCTCCTGTGTCCCTGCTAGACAGAGGCTCAGTAAACTAATCTTAAAAGGGTACCTTCTATGACCTACTTTACAGAGGCACAGTAGGATAATCTAATAGGGAGGCAGAAGCCAAATACACCCTGGATAGGCTTATAAATGCCCTAGGGCAGATAGCCAAGTATCTACCTATTAGTCTATATGCCAGGCAGGAGAAGATATCTGCAGACTTGAGCAGGCATAGTTCATTTTCTTGCATTTTTAACTTCACTGAGCCTAATTAGAAGTAACCCCACATATGTTTTTAAAACCTAAGCAGTGATCTCATTCAGGACATCTACACTGCCTTGTCTTTTATGCACCAATGTATGATGCATTGCTAGAGTGCCCTTTTGCCCTTTTTCTTGGTATATATTGCAGCATTCCAACACTTATGTCTTGGGCATACCTCTGCACTATATATATTTTTTAATTAGATGTGGGGGCTTCAACCTTTACTGTGGACACCATATGTGCTATTCCTACTTTTTCAGGTGCACTGCTGACTTTATCAGTTCATCTGTTATAGCTGCTGGCAGTATTATGGCCCTGCCCTTACACTTAACGATCCTGTTTTTATCCCATTTAAAATCTGCCATTGTAGATTCATTCTTTGTGAAAACAAAACTCCATCAATAGCAAACATTCATCTATCTCCTTTGGACACTATGTCCCATGTTTGGTTTCTGGAATGACCTTTGCAGTCACACTCTTCATTCTCACTGGCCGGGATTCACTAATCCTCCGTGTAAGACTAACTAAGTCTTACTCGGAAACTGCAGTCTAAGAGTATGATGTCAGCTTGACATGCATATTCATGAGGGTGCGCTGACTCAGCTCTAAGGCTAACACGGAGCATGCACGAGTGCAGGAGGCATGTCAGACTGCCAAGCAGTCCAAATATCCACGCCCCTGCAAGTGCCTAAACTGCAAATGTCAAGTGAAATGAGCGAGTCCGCTCAAATGTCTACATACCCAGCACTACACTCCCCCACATTCTAAATCCCTGTACAAGTTTAAAATGTAAAGCTTTCCTTTTTTTATTATTCCCGATATAGCTGCCCGTATTTGTGCGTGTATGCGTGGGTATGCCCATTGCTTAGCTACAGTTAGCAGTGTAGACATCGAAGAGGATAATAAACTACTTATATGCAAATTATGCCAAATAGCAATAGGGTAGTGGTAGAGCCTTCGCACAAAGAGGAGGCATTCCCGGTTCGAGTCCCACCACTCCCCTTCCCATTTTCTGTAGGAAATCTGTGCATAAAAATAACTCCTGACATTTACCTTTTAAATTTTAGTAAAATGCATTGAAATGGCCTATGTAGTAGTGAACGATATTTTATATATATATATATAAGAAGGTGAAATGGTCATGCATACTGATAAATGCATAAATAATGTATCTTAAGCAATGTGAAGCACTGCTAAGCAAAGTTTACTAGTATTAAGTACAGTTAAGTATAATTGCTCATAGCTTAGCACTGCTTAAACTAGCACAATGGCTTTGCACATAGCTGTGCATCGCACCAAGTAGCGCAAACAAAACATGTTTGCGCGGAGCTGCACACCGCACCAACTAGCGCAACGTTGGGCAACATCGGGCAACGTCGAGCAACATTGGGCAAAGTTGAGCAAAGTCGGCTAAACACAGCCACACCTCCTAGCTGGTCTGGCCAGTAGTAAAATAAAAAGCAATGACAGGCCTCGAACCCGGGATACTGTGCACCATAATCACAGTACTAAACCACTAGCATGACAGCTTTACATATGGATGCATTTCCAGCACACTCATATATATCAATGGAAGTTTACCCATTGCTAAGCAGGTTTGCTTTTAGCTGAGATTTTTCAAAACTGGCCAATCACAAATAAGTGCGGGAAATGAGGCATATTTAAGCTCCATAGGCGGGAATAATTGCCATAACTGGTTGTAGCTCCCATCTGCAGACAGTATGGCTGGTGTTGCAGAGAGCTCTTGTTTTCAAGTTCAATGGTGGGGCATTGAGTCAAAAGTAATGGTTTGGCTCCTCATCCATCATCATGATGCAAGACTGCTGCAGGGCCAGTTTCAGGGCACTGAGTACAAAGCAGAAGCCTGGAACCGTCTAGCACATGATCTCACCGGTGCCACAGGCATCCCTTGGACTGGTGAGCAGGTCAGACACCACTACTCAGACCTGAATAGACGCAAGGAGGACCGACTGAACCAGTGGATACAGGAGGCCTGTGAAATGGAAAATGCCCCGCTACTGAGTATGTAGCCATGGAATGAAGTATGTAAGAATTGCTATTGTAGTCTATATTTTGGATAGGTATGTCTCAATATTCCTTCATTTACTTCACAGCTGCAGGTGCCTGTGCTGCGAATCAGCAAGCCTATGCAGATAGGCTGCTAAGGCTGTGCCACCAGGCAGGTTAGTAATTATTCTGCATGTGTTGTCATATAAAAGAAGTGAGAGAGCCTGAAAAAGAGTGTTGTAACCCATTAATAAAGGTATAATAAGTGTTGAATAACTTCTCTGCATGTACTGTTATATAAAATAAGTGAGACAGCATGAAAAGGTGGTGTAACCCATTAATAAAGGTATAATATGTCTTGAATAAAAGACCTCTGCATGCACTGATATATCAAATAAATGAGAGAGAGCCACTAGAAAAGTGTGTAATGTAATTAATAAAGGTATAATTCCTGGAGTGTGTCCGTGTCACTTTCTTCGATATGTTGTTGTACCCTTGCATTATAGAAATAGTACTGTTGTATTAAGCGCAGTCAACCCACACATGGGTAGGCCCATATAAAGTGGATGAAGGGAGTGCCAGTAGCTGTTAAATATATATATAGTCCTCAACTGTTGGTTCATGGCCAGCATGTACAGGCTAATCTGGCACATGAGTAGCTTGTTATTGTGTTCCCCAGAAATGTCAGTGTGCTGCTAGAAATGTAGGGGGCTGTTAACATATACCTGATAATGTCACCTGAACACATCCAGATATGTAGATATATAAATATAAATGAAATATATAAATATGTAGCAGTAACATCTGCATCCAGAACAGTTTGTATGTCAGATACAGGTCAGGTATATCAAGAACTAGCAAAACCCATTTCACAATTTAACAGACATTGCCTAGTGTAATAATACATGTAGGGGATATATAACTGCAGTCAATAGGAATATAGTGTATACTATAAGTATATATAAGTTGTTAATGGAGGTATCTTTTTACACCCTACTGTATGTGTATAAACAATGCAATTCTACACCTCAATGGGTATGTCTAATCTCATAACATTTGTTGGGACACATGTTCATAGGTTCATAGGTTCATAGGTAGGTACTAGGTTATTGGCCCTAGGGCCTATATAAGCCTAGCCAAAGGTACCCTGGCTTTCGCCACCCACGAAAATTATTTTCCTGTGCCACTGTTGAGCAGAGCCAGAGAAGTGATCCCCGGGGTGAATTTCCTATCTCCCATCCAATCATCAACATTTTTCTTGAAGAGTGCTAATGAGGAGCTTTGTTTGATATAGATAGTTAGTTTGTTCCAGAGTATGGGAAGTCTCTGGGACAGGAATCTATCCCTCCAGCATGTTCTGTTTATTGTGGTGATGAGGTTTAGGTCCCTAGAGCACGTAGCTCACAGGGATTGGGATTTATTTAAGTGGAGCATATCTAAAAGCTTTGGGTTTAACATAGCTTTGTGTGTTAGGCAGAGATCGCCTCTGAGTAGGTGATATGCAACGGAGTAAAGCTTCAGTTTTTTGAGACGGTCTGCATGGGGCATCTCTTTGAGGCAAGTAATCCTCTTTGTGAGGTATTTCTGTGGCCTTTCCAGTTGTTGTAGATGTCTTGTAAGGTACATACCAAAAGGGGCATTGTACTCTATAATGGGTCTAATGAGTGACGAGTAGAGGGGAACAATGACCTCTTTATTCCTGGATGAGAAACCTTTTGTGATGAGGTGTGCCACATAGAATGATTTCCTGACTACTGTGGCAATGTGATTATCAAAGGAGAGACTACTGTCCACCTGTCTCCCAAGGTCTCTTATCACACTTTTGGTGTTAAGTAGACTACCACCTATGTGGTAGTTCATGGGTACTGAGTTTTTACCAAAAGGGATGACAATGCACTTTTTGGCATTGAGCTTGAGGCCATGGCTTTGACACCAGGCATCTGTCTCAGTGAGGCCCTTTTGTAGGATGTCCACATCTTTTGGAGTTTTGATTATGGCTCCTAGTTTGCAGTCATCTGCGAACTTCATTAGCCAAAGACCTTCTGTGTTGGCCTGTACTTCAGAGAAGTAGATACCAAACAGGAGAGGACCCAGGACTGAACCCTGTGGTACTCCACTTGTCACTGGTCTGAAGTTAGATTTGGAGTCTGCTACTTTCACAGTGTGGGTTCTGTCAGTGCGCCAGTTGGCAACCCATCTTGTGGCATAGGGATTTATACCTAGTTTAGTGAGTTTATCGATAATTCCAGAGTGGGGGATGGTGTTGAAAGCCTTGGCGAGATCTAGATAGGCTGTGTGAACCACCTTACCCTCATCTACGGCTTTGGTGACTGCTTCAAAGAAGTCTATCAGGTTTAGGAGACATGATCTGCCTTTTACAAACCCAAACTGGGTGGGGCCCTGAGTTTGGAGATTACCAATGTCATTGTTTATAAGTTCCATGATGATACGCTCCATAGCCTTGCAGACCAGGCTCATTAGGCTAATGGGGCGGTAGTTTCTGGGGTCTGTGGTGGCTCCCCCTTTGTGGAGTGGGATAACTGTTGCTGTGTGCCATTCAGTGGGCACATAGCCTGATTGGAGGCTATGACTGAACATGGTACTTAGGTGGGGTTCCAGTTCATTCTGTAGTTCATGTAGAGCACAGCCTGGGATGTTGTCAGGTCCCATGGATGCTGTGTTCTTGGCTTTGAATAGTGTGTTTTTTACCTGTGCAACCGTGATTACAGGAACTTTGCATTCTTCTGGTATAGAGATGGGCCCTTTAGAGAATGACAGAGGGGTAAAGTTAGCACTGAACCTATCTGCCAGGATGTTGGCAATATCAGTTGGTTCTGTATATTTAGTGCCATTGTGCTGTAACTCAGAGCAATTCTGAGTGTTGCCATTGAGATTCTTGACATAGTTATAGAATGCTTTGTGGTTGTCTTTAGAGTCAGTGGTGATTTTGTTTTCATAACTAGCTTTGGAGAATTTTATGAGGGATCTCAGCTTCTTACTGAGGCTGACCAGGGAGTTTCTCCAATCATGGGATTTTACTCTTTTTTGCAACAGTTTCTTTCTTCTGTTGTAGAGTTTGTTTATGGCAGGGGACCACCAGATTGGCTTCCTTTTTTTGGAGGATCGCATCTTGGTTCTGTTAGGCATTGCATGATCCATGCACTCGTGTAAGTGCTTATAAAGTGCATTTGTGTAGGATTCAGCAGTCATACCTCTATTGTCCGTCAGCATGGGTGTCGTGAAGTTTGCCACTTCTGTCTTAAGAAGCGTGAAGTTGGCTTTGGAGAAATGTTTTACTGTGGTTTCCCTAATGGGGGTGGGATGTGGATGTCTAGGGTGATTAGCTTGTGGTCGGATCTGATCAACGAGGAATTGACCTCTGGTGTGGAGCACCAGTTGCTCATGTTGGTAATAACCAGGTCTAGGATATTTCTGCCCCTGGTGGGGGTGTGGATAAGTTGATTCATGGCATTGGAATTTATGAATTCCAGAAAACGTTGAGCACAAGAGTTGGTACATGAGTAGTTTTCCCAGTTAATGGTAGGGTAGTTGAAATTGCCCATTATTAGGGTGTTAGGTTGTACTCTAATATTTTCCAGTGTATTAAGAAATGAGGAGTGGGAATCCTGGGGCATGGTGGGGGATCTGTAGCAAGCTACAATTTGGACTGTGGTCTTGCCCAGAGTTAGTTGCACTTGGATAATTTCGGATGCATTATGCTGAGCAACTAGCCTGGAGGTGTGGATATCCTTAATGAATATGGACACGCCTCCGCCTTTTGGCCTATTGGTTTATAAATATCTGCATTTACTATGATGCATGTGTCCTGTTCACATACCACAATCTTGGTGGCCTGTTGCCACCAATCAATCCTTCATGCTGTTGGAATGTCCACTGTTGTTCTATATATGCATGTGTTATGCTTGCTGTTCAACTGTTGGCACTCTGGTGTGTTGGGTTAATGGGAATACTACTGTATGCTGTTACAACTAAATTGGAATGCTGTCGGCTATTACTAACCCATATTGTCATTAAATCCTCCTAAACATAGAACGTATGGGAAGGCCGGTCCCAGCGGACCCACCTGTCTCACCTCAGCTGGCAATGGCACTTGGCACCAGCAGGTCTGATGCCCAGCCCGGGACCTCCTCCTCCACTGGTCCTGTGCCACCTTTGGGTGGAAGCACTGCAGGGGATGAGGCTTGCCCCCCCCCATGCAAGCGTGGCCGGAGAAGGGCCACCTATCACCCTCCGAACGGTCTGGGCTGAGGTGCGTAGGGATATTGAGCGTTCAGTCACTGATCCCCTATGCCAGCTCAAGGCAAGAGTGGCGTGACTCACAGGTGAGCCTGCCCCTCCTACGCAGCCCCCAGCACAGCCACCTTCTGGGCTGTGAAGGTGCAGTGGTGACTGCCCATGGGTGGGGATCTTAGTTCCACTGTTGCCATCTGTGGGCTCATGGGCTTGCGATTTACAAACATCCTTCCCCATCAATGGTGTTCACCCACCCCATGTGTCATATTCCACCCCTGTATGCATCTTGTTTGTCTTGTCTGTTTACCTCCCCAACCTACCTCCCAAAATATACCTACTTCCCCTACCCCACATTCCACTCTCACCTGAAAAAAAAATGGGCAATCTGCTCCCACAAAAAAATTATGCCCCATACATAGCTGCCCATTCTGCACACATGTCCGCTGGACACATAAACTGAAATTTAATTGGCAGCACAACATACTTCGTTGTCCTCACCCCTCTCTCAGGGGTGGAAGGTTTCAAATTTCCCTCCAAATTACTAGTATATGCACAGCTGTTGCTGTTAAAGAAATGGGCAGCTATGGACCTTCCCTACACCCATCTTGCACATCCCGCTTACAACTGCTTAAAAGTGCCTTAGTCATCCTGCATGTGAGGGGCCCTTGTTCTGCTCAGCAGCAAAATAAAACACCACTGTCAGGCTCAAACCCCAGACCTTGGACACACTAGACTGCATGAAGTATCACTAAGCCACAGTAGATATGCAGCAGGTTGCTGCTGAAATATATATATCATGCATCAGAATGAGTGAATGTAAAGGAAAGATAGGAATGCCATAACACAAAACCTGTTCTGTGGAACTTTACCAGCAGTTGTTGTGGAATTGCATTACATGACTGTGATAACAGAACCAGACATTCTAGCAGTAAATAATGTTACAGCAGCACTTTATAACCCCCACACAGTATCATAGCAGGACAATCCACACCCAAATGTACAAAATACCTGTGTGTTCAAGGTCCAGCAAGGATGTAGGTAGACATACTCAGTGCTGGAATTGTCCAGTTTTCATGAGCATCCTGTGATAATGTCAACAAAAGAAAAAGCACAAACTGTGCAGAAGTGAGTACATTAATATCCACAGTATAGCAGTTCCCAAACAGTTCATGTGCCAAATGAAAACATCTCAATAACTGCGTATGTATGGCAGCTAATTGTATAAGTAGAAAAGAACCCGCATATTCCCATGTATCTTGTGTTAGCATTTGTAGGGGTGAGTACAATTCTACACTGTCAACTGTGTACTGGAAGTGGCAACATTCAGGTCTGAGTACAACATTCAAATCACTGGCTACACCCCTAACATCAGTTATAAGAAGTATACCAACCTTCTGACTTACACAACGGTGTCCACAGCAAACAAGCAAAGTCCCCACTTTGGAAAGCTGAAAGGGCTATGCCTACCTGACTTAGCAATTTATAGCACTGGGTTGCTATGACAGTGAGTACTGCAAGTACCACACAGCAGGCTGCATGCAATTGCCAAATGGTGGCCAGCAATTGGTGCAGAGGCCATCACATGCACATGTGCAGATACCTATAAAAGCAGGCTGTACTTGCTGTCCACACATGCAATCATTTCACTGCAAGTACAGAGGGAGAGAGAGAGAGAGAGAGAGAGACGGACGGACGGACGGACGCAGACAACAGCAGCAGAAAAAAAAGAAAAAAGAAAAAGTAATATATTGAAAAGAAAAAAGAAAAACTAAAAGAATATATTGAAAATAAATAATATATTGAAAAATATATATATATTTAAAAGAATATATATTGAAAAAAAATAAAAAAATTATACTGGAAAATAAATAATATATTGAAAAAAATATATATTGAAAAAAAATAAATATAAAAAATAAAAGTTATTACAAAACACACGGAACCGACAAATACGAATACATACAAAGGAAAGGTATGTAACAGCTATGTATTTACTGGCATGTAGTAGATGTTTATGAAGAGTACTCTACATAGTTTGAATCATCCATATGTGGCAGCAGTATGTATCTATGTACAGATGCCCTGCATAACTACTGGCATGGAGAAATCAGTGTGTAGCTGTGTGCAGTGGGATATGACTGTGACATATGTAGTTCAGCATTAAATGTCAAACATCTGATCCATGTTATCTGTGTTCTGTACAGTAGTGTGTACAATGTCTGTTTGGGGGAGTAGCACATACGGTTATATAAACATGGATGTGACAGAGTAACAAATGCATGATAGTCATATTAATGTGTAGCATAGCATTGGCAACAGCTGTACCAGGCTAGTATGCTAATCTAGCATTTGCAGCTATATATACACCCTCTAATATTACTGTTTGCTCACATGTGACACCTGTTCATGTTGCAGCAAGGCCCAACAGGTCAGCCGTGAGGTACACAAACTTACAATAGTGTGAACCTTGTGTGTGTATGGCACACACATATGGAGAGATCTGTCTGTGTCAGATATATTAGCATCTGTACATGTGCATAGAGCAAGGGACATACTGCAACTGTTTGTGAAGGTTGGACATACATATGTTGTTGAAGGTTGTTATGTGCATATTTCTATGTAGGTTGTAGTGTGTGGCAAACAAGACAGCATACAGTGCTGGTATATGACATGTGGCAGTTAAACGCTGTGGGTATGATTCGTCAGGTTTGCAGTGTTGCAGTCAGTGAGGCCTGCTAAAGCTGCATGGGCTGAGAACACCTTCAATGCATTCCGCACAACACTATGTAATATTATGACATAACTGTATACCTCAAAACCTTTGCATAATTGATATCCCCACCATGAAAGGTGGACTGTGTATGTGCCTATATGTATATCTATGTGTACACCAATGGATGTTTATATGTGTGTGTGTGTGTGTGTGTGTGTGTGTGTGTGTGTGTGTGTGTGTGTGTGTGTGTGTGTATATATATATATATATATATATATATATATATATATATATATATATATATATATATATATATATATATATATCCGCACAACACTATGTAATATTATGACATAACTGTATACCTCATATATATATATATATATATGGGTACATGTCAGTACATCGACAAGTTAGAAGATTGACATCCACTTCACCGACACATGAAATAATCGACACCGCAAATCACGGACATTTAACAGGTAAGAAGTTTAAATTTCGCTAATCATGCCTACCACACATGCATAACACTGCCACACTTACTAAAACATGGTAGGCATGATTAGCGAAATTTAAATTCTTACCTGTTAAATGTCCGTGATTCGGATTATTTCATGTGTTGGTGAAGTGGATGTCGATCTTCTAACTTGTCGATGTATGTATCTATATATATATATATATATATATATATATATATATATATATATATATATATATATATACAGAGAGAGAGAGAGAGAGAGAGAGAGAGAGACAGGGTCATATTTACTGCAACAGATGCCTGGTGACAAAGCCATGGACTCAAGCTCAATGTTGACACTGCATTGGCATCCCTTCTTGCAAAAACTCTGTACCCATTAACTACCACATAGGTGGTAGTCTATTTAACACCGAAGGTGTGATAAGAGACCATGGGACACAGGTGGACAGTAGTCTCCCCTTTGATAATCACAGTGCCACACTAGTCATGTCATCTGTCGACGTGGCACACATCATCACAAAAGGTGTATCATCCAGGGAAATATAGGTCAGTGTTCCCCTCTGCTCATCACACATAAAGCCCATTATAGAGTACAATGCCCCATGTGGTATGTACAGCAACTGGAAACGACACAGACATACTTCACAAAGAGTAATACCAGCCTCAAACAGATGCCCTATGCAGACCATCTCACAAACCTACAGCTAGACTGTGTCACATACCACCTACCCAGATGTGGTCTCGGCATAACATACTAAGCTATGTCAAACCCAGAGCTGTTGGACATGTTCCACGTAAACAGATCACAATCCCTACAAGCTACATGCTCTAGGAACCTAAACCTTGTGACCTCAATAAACAGCACATGCTGGAGGGATAAATTCCTATCTCAGAGACATCCCATACTCTGGAACAAACCACCTATCAATAGCAAACAAAGCTCCTAATTAGCAGTCATGATAAATAATCCTGATAATTGTATGGGAGATAGGAAATACACCTCGGGAATCACCTCTGTGGCTCTGCTTGACAGGGCCATGTGAAACATAATTATCTGTGTGTCAAAGGCCAGGGTAGCGTATGGCTAGACTTCTGTAGGCCCTAGGGCCAATAGCCTATTACCTACCTATGAAGTGATACACACCCACATGTACTTGTTGCAATAATTGCTATGTGAGGTTGACTGAGTGTGATGGTGAATGTGTTGGTGAATGTGTCAGAGTTCTGTATATGTGTGATAGCTTAGTGGGAAACTGTTTCTGTAATGGTATTATGTGTCCTAGCAGTGATCCCAGCAAAAGATTTGTATGCAATTGCTAGGCAGAAAAAGCAGTATGCCATATGGCCTGACGTAGTCCCTTGGTGTCGACTGGGGTGTCCCATTGTAGGCTAAAGCAGTAAATTTATGCTTATTGAGTGTTACTGCTGGTGAATCCAACTCCTGTATGAACTGTAGTACTACCTGAAGCTGTATGCCTAAACAGCACAGTATGGTGTATGTCCACATTTCTTGGAACCACTGTTTTGCGTGTTCCCTGTAGTCCTCACAGATTGCATACCTCAGGCATAAGGCTTTGTAACTACTGACACACAGTACTGTATAGTACACAGGTAAAGGTCATCTGGGTTGCCATACCTTTGTGTCTGGTATGTATGTCTGATGTGTGTGTGGGTATGCCTGTACCATGGCCTCGGTTATATGTGTGTTACAGGATATAAGTGCGTATCTAGCAACATGTATAGTCTAATACAGCAGTATGCCATCTATATTAATGAATGTGCACATATGTTAGGCAGGGGTTTGCCATCAACGACTAGTGTGTTATACTGGTAATACTGTAACTGGACTTTACAATCATTGCAATGGATTACATATTTCTTGATGCATTAGCTTGATATATACCTCATGTGGCTAGGTGGTGCATTGTGTCACATACAGTGTGCCATGTGCTTTTTTATCTTTGTTGCTGTGCAAAACATGGTTTGATATATAGAGTGTGCCAGGCACTGTCAGGCAGTTGTGGGCTGAGCACTGATATGTGGTTTTGAAAGTGTGTATCCTCTGACAGCCAATAGGTTGCTATATATGGCAGTTAATTGATATCTGTACTTTAGAATGTTAAGTGTGCCACATGACTTGCTCACATATATTGTTTCATTGTCGTCCAGGGTAATGGCCCACCATCGTAACCCCACCTACAGCCCGGCAGAGGAGGAACAGATAACAACAAGCCTGATGCAGCACTATGCCCTGCTGTTCTCCAGAACCAACCAGGACCAGCATGAGCAGACTGCACTGTGGCAAGATCTTGTCCATAGGGTAAATGACATAGGCATGCATAACTGGACATATGAGCAGGTACGCTATCACTGCAGTGATTTAATTAGACATGTCCGGCAGCATGCATCAGATATCCGTAGACAACAGCTTGCCACAGGTGGTGGGGTAGCCATCCATCCCCCCCTCACCAGAGTGGAGGAGATGCTCCTGAGCCAGGTGGCTCCTGGCTAACAACAACAACAACAAGTAACATGTATCATCATGGAGGCCAGAGCCACCCAGCAAGTTGACACAGAGCGTGCAGGTAACATGGCATAGCTGTAGACTACTGTTACCTCTATTGGTAGAGCATGCTCATGTGAGATGTGTACTCTGTAGTTAGAGGATGTGGTGCCTAGTGTTGTGCAATACTAATAACTAGGAATATAATCTGTAGGCCTGTGACTGTCAACCGTTGTACTACTGTAAGATTGCAAACACACAGTAGCAATGCCACAGTTGTTGCCACTGACAAACTGTATCATATCCTTGTAGGTCCCTCTGGTGTGGCAGCAGACCCATGCTGGTGAGTGTGTTCTACATTTAATATTGCTAATTAAATGTGCATGTCATAGGTGAGGTGTAGGCCATGTACACATAACACACCTATGCATAATGCATGCTGTGCATGTTTGCTGCAAGATTATGCACATCCCAGTAACATGGGTAGCTGCCTAAAACACATACAATACACAGAGCATCCCACACAATTGTGGCAACACTTTAGTAGACATTGGATAGGTAGAGGTGATACACATGCACACAACATACACAACTTTGTCATACGCAGTACACGTTCACATGCTACAGATGGTGTATTCAGACACCCGCTGTAAGGTCAAACTCCATTATCCCAAATGTCATCCACACAGCACACATAATATACCTGAGGGGTAGATGCCTCTCATGATGTGGCTGTGCGACACTCTTCAACACATAACACATTCATGTTAGGCAATGCCCCCTATTAGGCACCATACAAACCCATGTAACAACTGGCTGTGAAATGGTGAATGTAGCCATGGTACTGCACATCCGGTACACAATGGCATGTGCCGGTCTGGCACACATTAGTAGCCTTGAGTGACCACATGATGCTGCATGATGATGGCTCATGGTACTACACCCCATCCAGTTACAGTGATCACAGTACTACACATAGCATTAACTGCTATACACCTCAATGTTGTGTGTGTGCAAACATATGCACCGATACACAATATGCATAGCAATCACCATTTGTACAAAGTGACACACATATATGTCTTGCAATGCTATTGAGTGTATAGGTCACGTGACAAACAATGTGTATGCGTGATGTTTAATGTTGCAGTTGTGTTGTAGCATGCCATGTCATGGCTGGCACTGGCATGTCCGCAATATGTCCTACACTCATCATAACCACTGTACAATGGCTATGTTGAGTAATGGTATTCCATCAGGTATACATGTACCACTCATCCTGTGTGTATACATAGCATGCATGTGCTAAACCAGTGTCCACATTTATCTGCTAAAGACACAGATGCTCTAATCAGAAATGGATATCTATGTGATACAGAGATACACATCCAGCCATGTTATGTATACCTGTGAGTGATGGTGCACAGGACATTGCAGAGCTTTTAATACTCGCACAGCAATGTTGTGTCCATGTACACATTGCGTTCCAGGGTGAGGCCAATCACTGAACAACAACACACATGCATCAAAGCCATGTATACTCTTATTAGCAAGGGCTGTCTACACCTGCACTGCATGCTGTTGAGCAACACATGTCCTGCATGCTAACACGTGTGATATAACTGTTTGCCTTGTGATACTGTACCCCACCATCACCCGCTATTGAGTATGTTCTGGATTGCTGGTGGTGGTGGTGGTGTGTGTGTGTGTGTGTGTGAGTGTGTGTGTGTGTGTGTGTGTGTGTGTGTGTGTGTGTGTGTGTGTGTGTGTGTGTGTGCGCGCGAGTGTCTGATTTAGTGAGGAGTGCATTTGTGTGCATGTGTGCATGTGTTCAAGTGTTCATGTGTGCATGTGTTCATGTGTGCATGTGTGCATGCGTGCATGCATGTGTTCATGTGTTCATGTGGGCATGTGGGCATGTGTGCATGTGTTCATGTGTTCATGTGTTTATGTGTGCATGTGTGAATGTGTTCATGTGTGCCGACATCATGTACAGGTCGTAAAGCGTGTTTCCTGTCTTCCTCTCACAGGTGCTGAGTTTGGGCTGGTTCACTGCAGCAGGGAAACTGATGTCACTGAGCAAAATAGTGATAATGATGATAGGTGTGTTGAGGCACAGGCATGTTTGCCAGGGTCTGTCGTTAGGCCACCAATTGACAGTACACAATTGTCCACCCCATCCATGCACACAGTCATACTGCCAATACATACATCACCAATGCCTTTAGCTGAGGGACAGCGTACAGTCGGCATTGGCCAGGACAGTGTGGTATCCATGGCACATGCATCCCGACACAGCAGCCATACCCAGATGTCTGGAAGGGTACCACATAGACAGATGTCCAGGGGTTTTCATCAGAGCACTGCTGCTTATCATGCCACTGGCAGATGTGCCACAGGTCTTACAACCTTACGCATGTTCCAGGCTGTCATGGAGGCACAGGCACATATGGAGTGGTACACCAGACAGGGACTAAGGGCACAGGGGGCACATAACACCACCATAATTGACAGTATCTGTGACCTAGCTGGTGCCATCCGTAATTACACTGAGGTCACTGATAGACGTTGGGGAGAGACATTAGATGTCCTCCGCAATGTCTTGCCCATGTGTCAGGACAGTGCAGGATGGTTGAGTCGTCGACGTGGATGTATGCCAGCAACATCAGTAGCTGGCAGTCACCACGGACGTCCCTCGAGCCACAGCCACTCCCGTAGTGCCAGTACCAGCCCCAGCAATGTTGGGAGTGGGCTGTCCATAGAACATCCTAGAAGACCACATGCACATGGCTCTGGACAGTCCCAGCAGGGACCTGGGTCCAGTGTACATTCATCTACCTCTGGGAATAGTACCCAGTCTGGCTTAGTACCTGATAGTGTCAGTAGCACCCCTGCCAGGCACAGCTACTGTATCCGTGGCCAGAGACGGTGATCTGTAAAGCCTCTCAGGTACAGTCTGTGGCTGTCCCACAAATACCCGTATATGGCAGCCACATGGTGGAACTGTGTGCATGCAGACACACACACACACACACACACACACACACACACACACACACACATAAGCCAGACACCTCAGGCTAACACATACCCACACACATTACATCAACATTGGCCCATAGCAGTATTCTTGCCCCCCCCCCCACACACACACACATACATGTCGATTGGATGGCTCACTGTAGGCCTCTGACAAACCAACAACACACCCTGTGCATATGATGAAACCTGTGCCACCTCCTGCCATCTGTAGCATTGATGCAGGAACAGGCTACCATGGTGCTGATGCACAGGGTGGCTTTATAGCAGTATAGCAATATTAACATGTTGTCAACAGTGGAGTGTAATGATATGTGTGAAAGTGTAGCTGAGCAGGCATGATGCATTAAAGCTATGATTGTCATTGTAGTGTTGTTTACACCAGTGTTAGTTCCAATAGTGTATTGTCCGCCCACGTGCCACTTGGCTGATATGTGCAGTATTGGCAGCATGTGTTAGAGAGTGGACAGTATGTGTGGGATGTGTGCAGCACAGATTTGCAGGTGTACATTTGTGAACATGGTGGAGGTGCACTGTCTGCATGTGCGTGCATTGTGGACACATGGGCAGGGTGACATGCCCTGTATTACACAGTAACACTCCATAGTTTCTATTGGTTGCCAGTATGCATTGTACTATACACATTTCGGAACCTGACTACACATGTGTGTATGACATGGTTTGACACTGTGCTGTGGGTGATACTGTTACTTTCTGTCATTGTTTTGCATTCTGGTAGTATACATAACTTAAACAGCCTGACCATAACCAATCGTTAGATGATGTCTTGACAACTGACACACAGATGTAGGACACACAGCAACATTTGGATCCTTCAGGTACTATACCATGCCAGTAACCAGTGGTATTCACCTGCACCCATTACTGAGACCACTCCTGTTTGGCATATAGCTCTCTAAGGTACAAGCAATCACAGTAGGGATATGTCCGTCCATGTCTGGTAATGCATACTGTGGCCTATAATGCATTCTCCAGGTGACACACGCATCCTCCACAAGGTTATCATACAGACAGATACTTGTTGTCAAACCCATGCTGTAAACCTATAAGCCAAACTAAGCATAGTCACCCACCTTTACGGAACATAGTATCCCCACAGTACCACATAGGTAGTAGCCAACAACATGATGAACAGGTACCGATGTGTACATGCAACCTAGTGTTACGTCATCTCTCCTTTGATAATCACATTTCCTAAGGTATTTTGAAATCCCTCAGTGGATCACATAAGCAATAAGGAGTCTGCATGCATATCCACAAAGGTTGTTGTACACCTATGATGAATAGTTATCATTGACAGACTTTGCTGCGTTTGAACAGGTCTGACATATACCTCGGCCATAAACCCTCACTCACACAATTCAGTAGAAACCGTAATGAGTGTGTGTGACACGGATGACCTAGGCCAGGGATCACTGCAGTGGCTGGCCTTGTCACAAGCATACAGATGTGCCCTAAGGTCTGGGAAGCAGCAGCACAGTCTGGCAAAGATGACAGCTGTGTTCTTGGAGAAAGCAGGGTTCCCACACATGCAATAATTGAGGTAACATGTACGTATATGTATTTGCCACACAGCTACCTGACATGTGCAATGCATACTGATATGTCATACAGTAGTAAAAGCAAAACCCACAACACATTGACCAACAGTGTCACACACATAGAGCACACACACTCACCAAGTGCAGGATTCAAACCCCTACCTAACTACTTCATGATCCTAGAGGAATACACATTAACACGACGCACTATACACATCATTGAGAGGCTTGTTTTCCACAGGTATATTTGTAGGATGGTGACATCATCACACTTGACAAAGATAAGTATACCACTTGTAAGGTGTTCTACTACTCTACAAAAAGGTTGCTGTTCGCCAAGGTAATTACACACACAGTTGTCAAGTGCAGGATTCAAACCCCTACCTAATTACTTCATGATACTAGAAAAGTATGCATTAACACGACACGCTATACACATTAGTGGGAGTTCTTTTTTCCACATGTATATTTGTAGGATGGTGACATCATCAGACTTGACAAAGATTAGTATACCACTTTTAAGGTGTTTTACTACTCTCCAAAAAGGCTGCTCCTTCTTAAGGAGACCACACACAAACACTTGTCAAGTGCAAGACTCAAACCCCTACCTAACTACTTTATGATACCACAGGAGTACGCATTTATACAACGCACTATGCACATTACTGTGAGTTTGTTTTTCCACAGGTATATTTGTAGGATGGTGACATCATCAGACTATACAAAGTGGGTTACATTAGGTGGACTACATAAAAGGAATGTCTAAACACTTTAGCCATGTGACCATCAAAGGGGAGTTTACTATCTACCTGTGTCTCCAGGGCCATAATGACTTTCTCCGTACATACTGGATTACCACCTATGTGGTAATTTGTGTGCACATTGTTTTATCCAAAGGGGATGACTATGCATTCTTTGGCATTCAGCTTGAGTGCATTGTTTTGACACCAGGTATCAGTCTCTGTAAGACACTTCTGGAGGATGTCTGTGTCAGCCATAGAATCAATTATGGACCACAGTTAGCAGTCATCTGCAAACCTGTTCAGCCATACATCTCCCATGCTTGCCTGTACCTCTGAGCAGTATCTACTGAACAGGTGGGGGTCCCAGGACCAAGACCTGTGGGATGTCATTTGTGACTGGCTTAGAGTCAGACATAGCACTCACAACTCTGAACATGTGTGTTTGATCTGTGAGCCACTTGGCCACCCATCCTGTGACATAGCTGTTAATGTTCAAGCTGGTATGCTTGTCCATGATGACAGAGTGGGGAATGGTGTAGAAAGTCCTCAGTGAGGTCCAGGTGGGCTGTGTGTACTACATTCACCTCCATCTATGTCCTTGGTAACTGTTTGAAATAAGTCATCTAGGTTTAGGAGCCAGGATCTGCCTTTAACAAGGCAAAGTTGTGTAGAGTCCAGTGTCTGGAGGTCTCCAATGTCTCTGTTTATGGGTTCCATGACAATTTGCTCAATAGCTTTGTAGACCAGGCTGAGTAGATATATAGAGCAATGGTTTCCAGGTTCTGTTGTGGCACCCCCTTTGTGGAGCTAGATGACTGTTATTGTATGCCATTCTTTGGGTACATAGCCTGTAGTATGCTTGAGTCTGGACAGTGGATGTAGGTGAGGGTGTAGTTCCTTTTGAGCCTAGTGTAAGACGCAGCCTGGGACACCATCCAGTCCCATTGATGCTGTGTTCTTAGCTTTGGAGAGGGCTGTCTTTACCTGTATGTCCATGATGTCTGGGACTCTGCATCCTTCTGTGATGGACACAGGCCCATTTGGGGGTGATGGGGGGGAGTTTACACTGAACTTGTCCCCCTGGATGTGGGCAATGAAAGTTGGTTCAGTGTATTTCTTTCCATTTTTCAGTAGCTGACAGCATATTTGGAAGTTGACACCTGCATGTCTGATATAGCTACCGAAGGCTTTGTGGTTGTTATTCTTACATTCCTTGGCTATTTGTCTTTAGAAACTGTCCTTGGATTATTTTATGAGCGATCATTGTTTCTTCATAATAATGATCAGTGATGCCTTTCCTTTAGTGAAGTTGGCTCTATCATGTGTTTGTTTCCTCCTTCTGTTGTCTAGCTTATTTATGGGCAACAACCACCTGATTGTTGTCTTATTTTTGGAGGAGTGCACCTTGGTTTTATTTGTGATGTCTCGTTCCATGCATCCATGTAGATGCTCATAGGCTGCACTTGTAAATAATTTGGCAGATTGTATATCATTATCCTATAGCAAGAGGTCTTCGGAACGTTCCACTTTGGTCTCGGAAAGTGTGAAGTTTGCTTTTGAATATGTCTTCACAGTGGTTTCATTGACTGGGTGGGGGGGGGGGGCGGGATGTGGCTGTCCAGTGTGATTACTTTATGATCTGATATTACCAGTGAGGGGTTTATCTCTGTTGTGGAACACTGGCACCCCATGCTGGTGATGATCATGTCTAGTATGTTGTCACCTCTAGTGGGCATGGTGACCAGCTGTTTCAGGTTGTTAGAGTTTTTAAACTCTAGGAAACATTGGGCAAAGGATGTTGTACACGAGTAATTCTCCCACTCAATATTTGTGTAGTTGTAATCTCCTCATATAATGGTGTTTGATAGGACCTTTATATTTTCCACTGTTCTCAGGAATACTGAGTGAGGTTCCTGAGACAAGGTACATGATCTGTAGCAGGCTACAATCTGATGAGCAGCTTTGCCCAATGTTAGTTGCACTTGCATGGTCTCCAAGGCCTCCTGCTGTGCTACTAACCTGAAGGTGTGGGCATTCATAAGGTAAATGGGTACACCCCTTCCTTTTGTATTTCACTCGTGGTTTTGGGTCCGAAGGTCAGAGGGATTGTGAGTGTTTTACATGGAGCATGTCCAACAGCTCTGGGTTTGACATAGCTTTGTATGTTAGGCAGTGAACACCTCTGAGTAGGCGATATGCAAGGGAGTACGGATGGAGCATTTTGAGATGGTCTGTGTATGGCATGTATTTCAGGCCACTAATGCTCTTTGTCAGGTATTGCTGCAGGCTTTCCAGTTGTTGTGGTTGTCTTGTGAGGTATATAGCAAAAGTGGCATTGTACTCTATTATAGTTCTAGTGAGTGATGAGTAGAGGGGAACAATGTCCTCTTCTATTCTGCATGGGACACATTTTGTGATGAGGTGTGCCACATAGGAGGGTTTCCTGACTACTGTGGGAATGTGATTATCACAGTTGTGTCTACTGTCCACCTGTGACCCAAGGTCTCTTGTCACACTTTCAGTGTGAAGTATACTACCACCTATGTTGTAGTTTTTGGCTACAGAGTTTTTAACAAAGGGGATGACAATGCACCTTTTGGCATTGAGCTAGAGCCCGTGGCTTTGACAACAGCCATCTGTCTCAGTGAGGCCCTTTTGTAGGATGTCCACATCTTTAGTGTTTACAATTATGAATCCTAGTTTGCAGTCCTCTGGAAACTTCAGTAGCCACAGACCTTCCATGTTAAAGTTTACTTCAGGGAAGTAGATACTACACAGCCTGGGAAGTTATCTGGTCCCATGTCTGCTGTGATACTGGCTTTGGAGAGTGTTATTTACCTGTGCAGCCATGATGACAGCAACTTTGCAGTCTTCCATTATAGAGATGTGCTCTTTCATGGGTGAGAGGTGGGTAAAGTTAACACTGATCCTCTCTGCCAGGATGTTGGCAATATCATTTGGGTCTGTATATTTAGTGCCATTGAGCTGTAACTCAGAACAGATCTGAGTGTAGCCATGACATGAACCTGTCTGTTGGGCAGAGATCTCTTGAGTAGACAGTATGCGACAGAGTACAGATTGGGTTACATTCAGTCTTGTTGCATGGGGCAACTATTTGAGGCTAGTAATCCTCTTGTTAAGGTACTTCAGTGGTCTTTCTGGCTGCTGAACGTGCCTAGTCAGATTCATCGCAAGTGTGTTGTGGTACTCTCTGATGGGTCTGATGACTGCTGAGTAGTGGGAACCTCCTTTGACCTACATGCACAGACCTTGGCAGTTTGTGTGAACACATAGCATGATTTTCTGACCACTTTGTGAATGTGTTTCTGGAAGTAGAGATGACTATCCACATTTGTCCATAGATCCCTTATTATCACATCCGTATTTAGCCTAAGTGTGTGAGCATGCCCAGTATGACCTTTCAGTATGTTGCTGCCTGACATTTGCTTCGTTTCTTTAAGTGTGTGGGCATGCCTAGTATGACCTTTCAGTGTGATGCTGAATGAAATCCACTACATTTGTTGGAGTGTGTGAGCACGCCCAGTATAGACATTTATACTATATGTGTATGGAAAATCAAGTTGTATTTTTACAGCAGGGCTCACCTTTGTGTCATAGATCAACAGGGATCATGCTGTGCCTGCAGGGCTTCCATGAGACACTTCGCATAGACTTATCAACATTTCTACATACAGGGGGGACAGCTATTCTTTGTACATTTCTACCCTGCGGCACACCTGATTGTTACTGTGGGTGTACATAGGATGAGGGTTTTACCTGACACTTATACACATTTGCTATGCCTGCACTGCTATGTACGGTACACCATTTCAGTCTGTACTGTTGCCTATCGTACTGGCTTGAGTCATACTACTGTGCTACAGATCCTAGCCTCCAATGTCAATTAGATTGCGACTTCATAGCCTACACAACCCACATCACACCACCTGGCCTGATGTTCTCTGTCTGCATAGGCCTGTGGGGAGTTTACCCATATGCCTCTTTAGGGGCATCATACAGCATTTCTTTGTGTTTGCATTAGTGTGCAGTTGTCCTGCTGTGTCTGTACCACTGGGATGTTATCATGGCTTAGTGGTTCACTACTGTGACTATAATGCACAGTATCCTGGGTTCGAGTCCTGTCACTGCTTTTTATTTTCATGCTGGGCAGACCAGACTGCTTAAGGAATAGTAAAGCAAATATGAGCATGTTTACCTGACTTTGTTCAACTTTGCACGACTTTGCCCGACATTGCCCAACATTGCGCTAGTTAACACGGGCAATTTTGTTTACATATACTAAATATTGGTAAATGCTGCTTAGCACTGCTTTATACTGCTTAAAACATGGCAATCATGCCTCAGGTGGTGCTGCAGGGCTGCCTATGTCGGATGCACATACTACACTCCCTATACATGTTTGGAAACAGGTAGTGTCAAGTTAGGCATCCCTTTTATTTTATGTGCGAGTCAGAGAGAGGAATCATTTCCAGGGTTCCTACTGAGCCAGTGTATGTGCTATGTGTTGCCTGTTTGCCAAGGCCAAGGCATACTGGGCACGCCTCCTTCTGCCTACTGGGGAAGGCTCAGGTTGTTTCTCCTTCGAGTCACGCTGTGCCTGTGCAGGCCTTGGCAATGGTGGGAGGCTGTTTGGCCCTGCCCTATGCTCTTCCTGCTGCAGCTGTTTTTGCAGGATCATATTGTGTAGCATGGCACATACCATGACAATTTGGGTACATGTAGTTGGTGAGTACTGCATGGCTCCACCAGATGTGTCCAGGCACCGGAACCATGACTTGAGCATCCCAAACACACGCTCGATTACATTTCATGTTTGTGCGTGTGCCTCATTATGGAGTTCTTGTTCAGGTGTGTGTGCATTTCTGATGGGTGTCATCAGCCACCGCTCCAGTGCGTATCCAGCATCCCCCACTAGGTGACCGTCAGGGATGTCCCCATTGGCAAATGTCTGGTACAGCTGCATCAGATGCCAGATATAGGAATCGTGGTAGCTTCCAGGGCAGCCAGCACACACATTCAGTATTATGCCCTGGGCATCGCACACGACCTGGCAGTTGATGGAGTGGAAGCCCTTGCGGTTGATGTAGGCCCTACCCTGCTCACCGGCTGGTGCTTTGATGTGTATGTGCATGCAGTCAATTGCACCCACTACCTCAGGGTATTCCACTATTTGCTGGAAGAGATGCATATTGCTGGCCAATTCCTCACGGAAATTGGGGAAATATACATGATCACTGACATGTGCTGGCATTGCATTCAGGAACTGGTGCAGTACCCTGGATGCGGATGCCTGTAAAATCCCCATCATATCACCAGTTGGTCTCTGGAAGGTACCTGTTGCTAGTATTCTTAGGCCAACACATACCTTGGTTTCCACTGGGATGGGTTCCCCTCTGTTGGTTCTGTGTGTGAGGCATGGCCTGCACAGCTCAACAATTTGCTGCAGGAGGTCTCTCTCCACTCTATAGCACTCCACTATCTCCAGCTCATGTAGCCCCTGGTAGGTTACCCTGGGTCTGTACACTCTTCTCCGTCTCCTCACTGTGGGTTGCTCAGCAGCATTCGCAATGGCACCATCTTCAGCATCTTGCACATGTTGCCTTATAATAGCAATGGCAGCCCCTAACATTTTTTTGTCTCAGTTAAGCTTTTTAAGTTTTCACTTCTCTTTGTATACTGCAGTGTTGCAGTGTTTCTGAGTAAAACATGGGGGGATGTTGTTTGCAGAGTTTTAAGTGCTGGGCTGGGCTGGGCTAGTGTAGTGCCTGTGTAATTGGCTGATTCAGATTGATTTCACCTGGCAGCTCTGCTAGTTCTCCTTGGTTAACTTCCTACTACTTCTTTTCCTTCCTTTTCCCTTTCTGTTTCCACAGGGGGCAGCACCGCACAAACAAGCGCAAACACACACACACGAGTGCACACGCACGCACACAGCCTTACACAGCCTTACACAGGCTTACACAGGCTTAGGCGGCTGCACATGCATGCACACAGGCTTAGACAGCCTTACACAGGCTTACACGGGTGCACACACGTGCACACAGGCTTAGACGGGTTTATAGGCATGCACACGCGCGCACACAGTATAAGCATCTTTGCAAGAAACTTTAGTGATAGTCACAGTGTACACCTTCGGTTTCTGGGTTTCAGTTCAGACAACTGTAGACATGCCTCTTCCAGTCCTGAGTAACTCACAGCAAACACATGCCACTCTGCTCAAATAAGCTTACAGTCTTTGATACATACCCCCTCATGATGTCACCTATCTTCTACTCTGTTACTCCCCTAATCCTCCTCTTACACTCTAGGGACATGGTTCATATGGCAGGGAAAATTGGGATTCACTATCTTTATACTCATTTGCATAGGATTGCCTACTAATGCTTGGTTACATCTCTCAGACTGAGCTTCCCCCCCCTTAGCAGCCACTACTCAGTAGCCATGCTGTCTTCAGCCTGACATTCACCTGCATGGCAGATGGATGTATTTAATAAAATGCCTATTTTTGGATTTTATTTTATTTTTTTCTGGTTTTTAGAGTGCTGCACGTTTGCACGGCGCTGAGCTACGCTTAAACATTGGAGATCGGGGGGGGGGGATTATTTTTTATTATTTTGCAACACATAAAAATGCCAATGGCCTTATATTTGGCCATTGGCATGCTTCTTCAACTGGATGCATCCTTTATTTGGAGCTGTCATAGCTTCCTTTTGCTGTTTGCAGAACGGTACTCAGTTACCAATGGAGTACATTTCTGCAAATAACTCTACTCTTACTCGGACAGGTTAGTGTTTCCTAGATTGCAAATTTACTTCATTTGCATAGCTTTCAGCAGCAAATGAGGTAATTTACATAACCTAACACTGTCCGTGCAAGAGTCATTTTAGGAGCTCTCATGCACGCCCCTGCCTGCTGTTCCTGGATCACTCTGCAGACATATTGGCTGTCTGGAATCTTACTCTACTCTTAGACTCCGTGCAAGCCTTCGTGAATCCGGCCCACTATTTTCAGGTTACAGGAGCTGTAGACTATCAGAAATTCTAAGGTACATTATAAGAGAGGCATGCCTGCACTTTCCACATGCACTAGGTACCACAGGAAGGGAGGGAGGCACTCATCAGGACAACTAGTTGAATTTTTCTACAATTTGCATGTATCACAGCAAAATTTAAATACAAAGTCTTGAAATTGGTTGCTTGTTACGTCACCCACTGTTCCTGTAACTCCATACTTTTTACAATGTTTATTAAGAACAAAAAAAAGGATTCTCCCTTCAAGGTTAGCTAATAATAAGGCTTAACTAACGATACAATAGATAACTGGTAGTTTATAATTGTTTTATTACACACGGTGTTAGCACTCATTTCTATCATATACACATTTACTTCAACCATTTAGTCTGACGGCAAGGAGGTAATTATGATTTTACTAGAGAGAACACATGCTTTACAGCCAGAGTAAGATAATTAAGATTTTTTTAGAAATAAATCAAATCAGATAAATGAAAGTGAAAGGTTACAGAAACATATTGGTTGTAGCAATGACAGTGACATTTTTTTGTTTATTTTTTTGAACAAACTTTTGTAGGCAGAGTAGAATGAATAAAGATCATCTGCCTTTTTTGCACAAACTTGTTCACACAGAGTAGAAGGAATAAAGAACTCCTACTATTTTTTGGGGGTATGCCTTTTAGCTGCTGGGTTAAATACTTGAAGAATGGGGTAGTCACAAAATAATATAAGAATGCAGCCCAAAAAAGTGACACCATAAATTGTTTTTTGAAGTGTGCAAAAACTCAAAATGGCTCAGAAAAGTGACTATTTTACCTCTAGACTGGATTACACAGTAGAATACTAAAGGTTCTTAAAATGCAGCAGCTATACTTTTCAGTGCTAGGCATAATGATTCCCTTCACAGTTTAGTTTAGCAATAACCTACAACTATATATGAGTACCATCAGATTTATCCATGGTTGGTGTGGTCTGAGCATGTGGGTGAAGATCGAGTGATCAATCGTGGATAAATCCTGTGATACCCACACCCAGAAGTGAGATACTGTTATTATACAAAAACATTATTTCAAAAAATGCTTACCTTAATTAAATAATCCCCGAGATTCATAAAGCTTGAACCAAGTGCAGGGATAGCGTCGGCGTTCTAACACCAAATATGGCCGCCGAGCAATCCAGGTACAAACTGTTCCCACATGCACTACCTGCGTACGCTATGTCTGCACAACTCCCGGGCCCTGTATGCTAATTACCCCATGTGCAGCCATGTAACATGCAAATGAAGGTATGTAGCAATCCAGGAAGTGGTGCAGGTGTAGTGTAAGCATGCAGAAATGTAAACCATAGAAAACGGTTTACATTTTTACAAACATAAAATCGGAGCCATGACAGCCAACCAAACACATGTATTATATTGTTAATATATGCCAATGGCTAAACATATAGCCATTGGCATAAAAAAATGTACAAAATATAAAATTAACATTTAATATATACAGTCGCACTATCGCGACGTGGAAGTGGAGGGCAGCGGCGCACAAAGTGGATTGCAAGGAAAATATAAAAATATAGAATAAAACTGCAATGTAACACATATCATGATTTCCCCATAATAGTCAATGGCAGCATGCTACACCATACTATGGCGCAAGGGTTGCTAAGGGGCTATGACAGTGTTATGCGTGGTAGCTAGGAATTAGTAGGTAATGCCATGCAAATGAGAGGAGTAATAGTAAATCACAGATTCCCAGTTGGTGTAAGGATGCACCTCACAGCGTTGTGTTATAACACCGAGGAGTGCCCTTGAGATAAAGATAACATCAAGAGAGGGATGTGTAGCCATTGCTATAAGCACACTGGAGCATTGCTAAATCGATTTGCCCCTAGCTAGGCAAAGCTGCAGGATAGGGGTGTGTTGAACTGGCCATAGCTTTACTTAGCTGAGAGTACACAAGGTAACTATGTATGCATGTGAATGGAGATGAAACTGCACGTAAACCCAGTAAATGGGTTTACGCGGCGAGCACTGCAGCTGAAACAGGAAGGATATAGGAAAGAAATAAGGAAATGCTGCAGCAGGGAAATTGGAGTACAAATGACTAATTAATACCTAGGAGCCTACAGTGGGCCATTGACAACAGCTAACAAGGCTGTAAGCAGCTACCTGCAGAACAGGAAAGGGGAGGGGCTGTACTGCAAAGAAAACAGTAAAGTGTCAAAGCAGAACAAAGCCGATTTGCAGTATATCAGCTACAAGACACATTTTGCCATGACTGGGTAGGGAAAGTACAAAACAAGAAAGATGGCAGGTGGATGCATGCCCGATAATGGGAGGGGATCCAGGTTTAATAGTGAATTAAAGGGCAACAGATTAATCAAGGCAGGCAAGCATAACTCCACAGTGAAGGCCCCACACTTGCAGTACTCATTGTAAAACCCATAATTAAGACACTCTGCAGCTGGAATAGCTCATACACACCCAATGACATCAGCAGCATCCATAGCACAATAGTATAAAGTGTGAAAGCACCTCACACACATTTGTGTATTCCCATACTCTCTGCACCAGTGGTGTATACAGACAGGGAACTTTTAGTATGTACATGTTAGGGGCTGCCATAGCTTTGATCCACCAGCATGTGTTGGAGACTGAAGGTGGTGTAGAGGATGATGCACACAACCACCTCAGGCACCAGAGGAGGAGCAGAGTGTTCAGACACAGGGTAACCTACCAGGGGCTACATGATCTGGAGATATTAGAGCATTACAAGGTGAACATGGACATCCTACAGCAACTTGTGGAGCTGTACTGGCCATGCATCAGAGCCAGAACAAACAGAGGGGAACCCATCCCAGTGGATACAAAGGTATGTGTAAGCCTGAGAATACTAGTCACAGGTACTTTTCAAAGACCGACTGGGGATATCATGGGGATCTCACAGGCATCAGCATCCAGGGTACTACACCAGTTCCTGGATGCCATGTTACCACATGCCAATGAGCACATATACTTCCCCCAAATGCAGGAGGAGTTGGTCAGCAATATGCATCTCTTCCACCATGTGGCAGAATACTCAGAGGTGCTGAGTGCAATAGACTGCACGCACATACACATCAAGTCACCACCTGGTGAGCAGGCTAGGCGCTACATAAACTGCAAGGGATACCCCTCCATCAACTGCCAGGTCATGTGCAATACCCAGGGCATTATCATGGATGTGTGTGCTGTCAGCCCTGGAAGCTATCACGACTCCCACATCTGGCATGCCTCACAGCTGTATCAGTTATTTGCCAGGAGGGACATCCCAAATGGCCACCTGGTGGGGGATGCTGGCTATGCACTGGAACCGTGGATGATGACTCCTATCAAAAATGCACACACACCCATGCAGGAATGCCATAATGAGGCACACGCACAAACCAGAATCATCATAGAGCATGTGTTTGTGATGCTGAAATCACGGTTCTGTTGCTTGGACATATCAGGTGGAGCCTTGCAGTACTCTCCAGGCACGTTTGCCCACATCTTCATAGTATGTGTCATGCTAAACAATATGATCTTGCGGAAACAGCTGCAGCAGGAACAGAATGGTGAAGGCCCTCTGAGCCCACCACCATTGCCAAGGGCCCCACAGGCACAGAGGTACTCAGACCACGAACACCTTGAGCCAGCCCCAGTAGGCAGACAGAGGCATGCCCAGTATGTCTATGTCTTGGCAAGGAGGGAAAATATAGCACACACACTGACAGTGTAGGCACCTAGGGACTGACTCCTTTCTCCACCTGCACACACAGTAAAAATGGATGGCACACACACAAGACTACCTGTAAATTGTCATGTATAGGCAGTCTACTCTGTGCATCCAACATAGGCAGCCCTCAACTATTGCACACACAACTGCCATTGGCACAAGGTAAGTCAACACCTGAACAGTAAATTAAGCTATAAGCATGTGCTGATACTGTATGTATAGGTTCATAGGTAGGTACTTGGCCAACTGCCACAGGCCATTCATAAGCCTAGCCCGAATGTGTCAGCTTTTGCCACCCCATTGATTCATTAACTGTCCCTCTGTGGACCAGAACCAATTTCGGGATCACTGGGGTGCATCTACTGTTCCCCATCCACTCTTCAAGGTTTCTCTTGCAAAGTGATAGTGAGGGGCTTTGTATAATGTAGTTAGGGAAGTTGTTCCAAAGTATGGGGAGTGTCTGTGACAGGAATCTGTCCCTCCAGCATCTTCCAGTTTTTGTTGTGGCAAGGTTCAGCTCACTACAGCGTGTGGCTCACTGTGACACGGATTCCCATAGGTGGAGCATATCCATTAAGCCTGAGTTCGACATGGCTGTGTTGGCCAGCAGAGATCATCTCTGGGTAAACAAGATGCCACTGAGTAAAGCAGAAGTTTATTCAGTCTGGCTGCATAGGGCATATGTTTGATGCCAGTAATACCCTTGGCGAGGTACATTCGTGGACCTTCCAGCTGTTGGAAGTGTCTTCTGAGGTACATCCCAAATGGGTTAATTATACCCTATGATGGGACTGATGAGTGATGAGTAAAGGGGCACTATAACCCCATTATGTCTAGATGAGAAGCCTTTAGTAATCATATGGCCTACATAGAAGGATGTCCTAACTACTTTGGAGATATGATTGTCAAAGGGGAGATCACTATCTACCTTAGTCCCCAGATACTCCATTACCTCGTCCGTATTAAAGTGGCTGCCACTTATGTGTTAATATGTGGGTGCTTAATATTCCACAATGGAATAACTATGCAGTTAGTGGCACTTGGCTGGAGGCCATGACATTGACACCCTGTGTCATTCTCTGTGAGGCACCTTGAGGGATGTCTGTATCAGCTGGACTATCAGTCATGGCTGCCTATTTGCAGTCATTGTCAAACATGGTCTGCAGTAGTCTACCTGTGTTTGCCTGTACCTCTGAGAAGTATATGCCAAACAGTGGGGCTCCCAGGACCGAGTCCTGTGGGCACCAGTCATGACTGGTCAAGATTTGGACCTGGGGACCGCTAGTCGTTCCATGTGGATTCTGTGTGTAAGCCCGTTGGCAACCCAACCTGTGATGTATGGATGTATGTACAGGCTGGTGTGTTTATCAATATTACCTGTGTGGGGCATGGTGCCAAAAGCCTTGGCGGAGTCCAGGTAGTATGTGTGAACCACCTCTCCCATCATCTAATGTCTTGGTGACTGTATGTAAGACGTCAAAAAGGTTCAGTAGGCATGAACTGCACTCAACCAAGCTGACCTGGGTTGGGTCACGTGTTTGGAGGTTACTAATGTCTTTGTTAATGAGTGCCATGAAGATGCGATCCATATCATTGCAGACTAGGCTAGTCAGGCTTATAGGGTGGTAGTTACCATGGTCAGCTGTGATTCCACCTTGATGGAGTGGAATAACCGTTGCCACGTGCCATTGTATTGGGCATGTAGCCTGTGAAGAGGCTGAGGTTGAAAAGCTTAATTAGGTGTGGGGTCAGGTTGTCTTGTACAGTTTGGAAGATGCAGTCTGGGACAACATCTGCCTCCAATGACGCTGTGTTCTGCTATTAGAGAGGGCCATTTCCCAACTGTGTGTCTCTGATGTGTGGGATACTGTACCTTCCGGGTAGTGTTGTGGGCTCTTTAGGGGCTGAAGTATGCACTGAATGCATCTGCAAGGATGTTAGCGATATCAGTAGGGTCAGCATATTTTGTGCTATATTTCACCGGGACAGAGCAAATCTGTGTGTCACCACTTAGATCCTTGACATAGCCAAAGAAGGCTTTGTGGTTATCTTTCGAATCCTTGCGTATTTTCCTGCTGATGTTAGCCTTGGATGATGCCATGAGGGACCTATGTATCATACAAATAGTGGTCATGGATGTCTGCCCTTCGTGGGATTTGCTGTTTGTCTAGAACACTGTCCTACTTCTATAGTATAGCCTGTTTATTGCAGAGGTCCACCAGACTAATGTCCTTGTCTAGGAGGAGTGAGTCTTGGTTTACCAGTGATGGCACGATCCATACATCCATGTAGGTGCTTATAGATTGCATTTGTAAATCTGTCTGTATCTTGAGCAGTGTTTTCCGTTACCATGGGGGCTGCAAAACCCCCCACTCCTGTCACTAGTAGTGTAAATTTAGCTGTAGGAAAGGTATACACTGTGGTTTCCGTGGGTGGGGAAGATGCTTGGGTGTGGAAACAGTGAATAGTTCATGGTCAGATCTAACCAGTGACTGGTTAACCTCCGCTGTGGTGCACCTGTTGCTCGTGTTGATGACCACTTCTAGTATGTTTCCACCCCTCTTTAGGGAGGTTACCACCTGATACAGGGCATATGAGGTGATAAATTCCAGGAAGCGCTGGGCCTGGAAGTGAGTACTTGAGTAAGTTTCCCAGTTAATGGAAGGGTAGTTGACATTGACCAATGCCAGGGTATGCGTTGGGACTGTCATGTTCTCCAGTGTCTCCAGGTAGGTGGAGTGGTGGTCCTGGGTCATGGAGGGCGATCTGTAGCAGGCCACAGTTTACATTGCAGTTGTGGCTGATGTTAGCTGTACATGGATGATCTCAGAGGTATCATGCTGCCCCACTAACCTGGAGGTGTAGGTATCCATGATGAATATGGATACACCCCCTCCATGTCTGTGTCAGTCCATGTTCTGTGGCTGAAATGTGTGGTATGGGTTGTAGTTTGGTAGTGCTGGTGTGCTCTCAGAAGCCTCAAGACAGGTCTCAGTTACTGCACAGATGTTGATGTTGTCCGTCCTGAGGAGTGCTGTGAGTGCATGCATGTTGTGATCACAACCCCTGGTGTTGAGTAGCATAACCCTCATTTTTTCTGCTATTGTGCTGTTTACAGAGCTGGTATTCACCTTTGAGACTCTCCTAAAAAAAAGGCACCATGGGGGGGCACCAATAGCCTTGGCCAGTATTCCAAAGCCTAAGGCTGACACATAAGCCGGTATGGTATTGTTGCATGCATGTTTCCCATCTGTGTTTGTTTCTCATCTCTCCTGTAGGTAACCTACTGGTAAGCAATAGAAAGCCTTAAACTTATACAAGTCTTCTAGCTTCCAAGATAGGCTTTTGGAGTGACTAAGTATCAGTGTTCTGTATGTTCTTGTTGTACTTAACTGTTTCCTGATTACATGGTGATTTCTCACTGTATATTGTGATCTGAAAGTCTCTTTATTGACATATTATGGCTGTGATGGCCTGCACTTTAGAGGTTCACAGATTGCCTACTACCTATCTGCCCAAGGGCAATTAGAGCCATAGCTACAGTGTGTTGGCTTTCTCTGCACCATTGATGAAGTAACTGAGCCTCTGTCAAGCATAGCCAATGAAGCAATTCCAGGCAGAGTTGCCAAAAGCTGTTGAAGACTGGGGTGGTGGAGGGTAATAGGGGCACTTAGTGATCTAAAGATGGCATGTTAATGTGACAATTCAACACCATTCAATTTCCCCAACAGGTCTCACAGCTATCAAACTGGACAGGCTCCCCTCCCCCTGGCTGTATGGTTGTGGGAGACATGATCCCAGGGATGTATATTCTGTTACCCATTCAGACAACAAGGTTTCCCTTGAAGTGTGTCAGTGAGGGGCTATGCCTAATGTAGTTAGGAATGTAATGTATTGTCTCACATTACATTTGTTATATATTGTTATTTCAAGAGTAAGTGAAGCTCAGTGGGTTTGGGGGCCTCTGCCCTTTGCTTAGCCTAGCTTACACATAGAAATCATCTAAATAGGAAATAGGCAGAAGCAGCGTTAATGTCAATAGTGTAATAGTTACAGCATCTGCATAGTATCTGTACATTCAAGGTCCCAATCCCAATAAAGTCAGCGATGTTTATCATGTTAAAAAGTATACCTTAACCACAGCTTGCATATATAGGTGGTAATCGTCTGTATAATAAACATTCGAAACACCCATATAAATCCATGTGTGCTGGAGAGTAAAGTCAACAGAGAATGTAATGTTATGTAAACACATAGTGAGATGTTACTTCACTGAAATGTATATATCCTAGGTAGTTAGCGGATGTGGCCGTGTTTGTGCACTCAGGTTATTCGTTACAAAGTTTGTTTAACTGTGTTTAACCGCTGCTATAATGTCACACAAACACTTTTAAACATGCTTACAACTGCTTAAATGAGCCTTATTCTGGAATAAAAAACACTTTTAAAGCATTGCAGGTGTTGAACCCTGGACCATGCACAGTATAGTCATGGGACTTAACACTAAGCCATCTGAAGTGTATACATGCTTCATGCTCTTTAGACTACACCTTATGCCATATGCATTCCACTGTAATGATCACAAATGGGACAGTCACTTTGTGTACATATGTACAGTACATTGAAATGTTCTGTAGTTCATGAACCAACACATTCAAGTCTACATATGTATTACTGCTACAAGTTAATATGAAATATATATATATATATATATATATATATATATATATATATATGTCAGTGATGACTAGATATAAATATAAAGATATATATATATATATATATATATATATATATATATATATATATATATATATAAAAAGTAGGTGAGCCAAAAGCGGACAAAAACCAGTAACTGTGTAGGCTCCAAAGGTAAAAAATAAGCACTAATACCAACACTACACCACAAAGACAGGAACTGTAAGGTACAAGCACTAAGTTGTGCTTAGTGCTTGTACCTTACAGCTCCTGTCTTTGTGGTGGAGTGTTTGTATTAGTGAGCCTCGATTTATTTGTGCTTGGTGGAGTTGGATATATATATATATATATATATATATATATATATTATACAGTTACATCAATAGCCATATATATAAACATCTATGAACAAATTTGTGACACAGAAACACCCCAAAGGAATTGAAGTGTACACAAAACACATGCAGCTCTGGTATTATAACTATTAATATTAACCTAATTCACCATAGAAGGGATGGTTGTTTATGTGAAGATTGGGGGAGGAATGATGGGTAATGAAATCATGCATCAAGGAGAGCCTGGGTGGGATGTTCAATAAGTGAACTGGAGGGGTATACATGGAGTATGGGGACAAAATAAAAAGGGCACAAAACAAGAACCTTTCTCATTCATAATACACCCTGTCATGTCATATTGCAACACCTAATTTCACAAACATATGAACATTAACATGTATCAGACATATGTACACCAACTGACTGTCACATTTGTTTTCAGTAGTGAGGAATGCCTGTAGTAAAATGTATATTCTAAACACCATAAGATTTGTACGTATCTCTGATGCCTTAGTGGTAAAGTCAGTGACTGTGGTGTTCATGGTCCAGGGTTCAAGGGCTATTAAGTTATTTTGAGGGCCAGAATAAGGGCTGTTGGATGCAGTTGGATTAAAGCACTTTTAAGCAGTTGTAAGCGGGTTTCCATGGGTTTGCATGATGGTAAGCGGCACTTAAACACAGTAAATGGAGAAGCGCTTCACAGGTTTAACCTTTGCTTAACGTCGCGCAGACCACGGGCAAACCTGATTAAAACTGCTTAAATGTGCATTAGTCACATTTTCCCTACCAGTGCCTACTCTGAGATGTAAAATAATAACACCTTCCAGGATTAGAACCAGCAACCACGTACTCCATCCTCAGAGTAACCTACCACTAAGCTACCTGAGACGTACCTATCCCAGGTGTGTATGCAGACAGGTTAAGACACAAAAGGGAGGAATTTGTTGAAATAGGACAACTCGCCATGTACCCAATGAAAGGTGTATGCTCATATATATATATATATATATATATATATATATATATATATATATATATATATATATATATATATATATATATATATATATATATATATATATATATATATATATATATATATATATATATATATATATATATATATATATATATAGATAGATAGATATAGATTTTATATATATATATATATAGAGAGAGAGATAGAGACATGTTGATATATACAGATCTACATATATATGTAGATATATAGATAGGTTAAAAATATCTACACATCTATGGAGGTACAGATAAACGTATGCAATAATATATATTATATATCTATATACATATACACACACACACACACACACACACATATATATATATATATATATATATATATATATATATATATATATATATATATTTATATATATACACATACATACATGTGCGGAGACAGCATCCGAAGTGTTCATATCTGAGTATAACATAGATCATAGCAATCACACATTCCACCCCCCCCCAAAGAATATGAACATAACATATGAAGAGTATATGCCAATACACTATTACAAATATGTTCTATGGACACAGTCACCAATACAACTGCAATGACTGCAAATATCCATGACAGAAATACACAGACAGCTTTCATTTAGCAAAATTTTATTACATTCCGATGTATTGCCAAAAGGATTCAAGGACTAACAGTACCTGCATGCTATACAGGAAGCATTTAACAGTGCCTTAATGAATCAGCCTGCAATACCATAGTATTAGTCCACTAAGGGATAGGTGTCCACATAGGGAAAGAACACCCACACACATATAGAAGTTGTTTAAAAGAGGTTCCTACACACATGCATGTACTATGTACACCCACCAACATCTACCCCACAACCAAAATAATTACATCAATACATACTGTCATACCATAACCAATTATTCAACTACTGTACAACATCTGCTGAAACCTTAACATACCTGGACACAGACACACTAACGTGGCCCTATGTGAAATAGTTGTTGTTATACAATTGAACAGCTGCTGATGTTACAGGGTTTGTATGAACTAATCCCGTTTCAGAGGGTTGAAAGGTTTGCACACCAGTGAGTGTTACCGAGTACTGATTATCAGCACAGTATGATACACATTAACACCAAACTAAATATGTCTTGTAAGCACACTGTAAACCCCTAACATTATATGCATAGCTATGCAGCCTTGAGCTGGTCAAACATCCTGGCCAGACTGAAACATATGCAGAAGTATTAGGTACAGACAAACCCTGCACAAGAAGAAATGTTCAGAAATATAACAGCAGTACTCACATTTAGACCAAATCCTCTAGGCATTACACACAATATATTACTGTTCGTCTCCATACAGCTGTTGCAATAGATTTCAAACAACACTTCCAGGTTGTATTCTTCACAAGTAAGGCAAAGAGACAACGCCCAAGTGGAGTACTCAATTATACTCCACTGTTGCCATGGTATTGGCTAAGGCAGTAGCAGCGCAGCTGATGTGCATGTAATTAGCTACTTAGGAACACCAATTGGTTATCGGGACAGCACGTTACTGATCTGTAACTATAAAAGGTTGCCTTATCACACATTCAGACCATCTGTATCTACTTGTAGGACAGTACAAAACACTGAAAGACAAACCGAAAATGAGTATTATACTAGTCAATAACACCTCCAGTTACTAAGAATGTATGTATAACATGTAGTATGTCTGTGTATGTAGTACCTGTTCTGTAAGAATTACAGTGTAGTCAATGCATATAGTGGAAATAGCTATCTTGTAGCGATGTATTGTTGAGCAGTAGTAATGCTTGTAGTATTCTATGTGTGTACTGCTGTAGGTCACAAGGCAAACTCCTCATACACCACAAGGGATGATATGGGCTTGGAAATCACCAATTCGCTTCCAGACACTGTCAGCGTCAGGATTGGTCCAACAAGTATGTGCTATAACAAGGGATAGTATATGTCAATATATTGTAATAGTCAATATATGTATGGGTGTATAAGTAAGAGGAACATGTCAAAGGTGGGCTTACTGTGCAAATATGGTTTGCATTGTGGGATATTGTGCCAATAACTGTGTAATGTACAGTATTTTAGGCAGATCTGTATTCCATTCTACATAGCATTTCTGTTATGTTATGCAAACAGTAGTTATGTCTATTAGCAATTACAATACTCAATAACAGGATACATATCACTTGTATTCATCGGACAGTTTAGCAGCATGATAGCAAAGATAATTGGAAGAGCTAGGTAACTATCCATGCACATAACACATGTAATATCCACCTCTCTAGTATCGTTTGCAAGCAATAACAGCTTTGCATGTGTACATGTTATGAAAATGTTTAGTGACCCTTGTTACAGAGCTGGACCTCTCTAGTATCGTTTGCAAGCAATAAAAACTGTGCATGTGTACATGTTATGCAAATGTGTAGTGACCCTTGTTACAGGGCTGGGCCAAATGGCTATGTGCACACCTACATAGAGTGGATATTGAGAGTAGAGACACACTGGTTGAACTTTCAGGATTGTGTAGCCTAACCTCTCATTGCCAACCTAACAGCCACTTGCACATACTGTATGTAAGGTAGTGCACAGTACTGGTAATGAAACAGGTTGCATATCATCTTTAACTCCAGTGTAACATCTGCAGTAGGAGTGTAAGATGTAGGGGACTGCTGCCCATGTGTAATAGCCACTTCATAGGTGATGGCTTACACTATCTGATTATATCCTGATCATGTTGAGAGTGGCATCAGAGTCTATTGGTACATGACTCTGTTTGGGGAGTGGGTGTCTGTGCCCAACAGAGCTCATGGTCCTGTTGGATATGTGAGTATATACCCAGAGAAGGAAACAGACCTGTAGACACTTGCATCATCTGCAATCAACTATCAGGATGTGATGTGCTCCTCAGAGGAGGATTGCTGCTACAATGTTTCCGTAATAGCCAGTGTTGTCACATCCATAACACAAATATTTACATGTGAGCATCACTGTCTAAAACATCTTCATAAGCAATAAGTAAACTAAATACAGTACTTGGTACTTGTAGTACTGACTGCTCATACAGGAATGTCCACTAGTTAGCTGCGGTGTTTACTAATGTCAGCTTTGTGTATGTGGCCATCCAGGGGGAATGTAATCTCTATGCTATGTACACTGCCAAACCAACTTAACACCACACTCCACACATTGTCTGGGATGCAGCTACAGGGTTAACCTGGAAGGCAGTCCAGTCTACAGCCATGACTGGACTGGACAGTCATGAGGTGTAGGTTAATACATGCATTTCATCATCACAACCAACACATACCCTTACCAGAACACAGTAAGGACATCCACACACACTACCAGAAATCACAAACATTCACAGACGCTTCTAAGTATCTGGCAAAACAAGTAACCTTCCAAGCTGAAAGAGACAGACAATGAAATACACAAACTGTATGACATAGTTTGCATAATTTGTGCCACACCTCAGAACACGTGGCTGGAAACATGCCTAACAGTACTCATTTGTGAATGCAAACTCTAGCACTATGTTACACAGCAACCTATACGAGGGCATACATACTATCAGCTGCCTGTCTGCCATGACTAGCCACATACCCATACACTCAGACCACCTTTTGAACCATACACATGGCTCTGGCATATTCCATGTTGTTGTGCAGGACTTGTGATGCAGTAGCCTGGACTGCTTGGAAACACATGTAGGAACTGTCAGGTCTTGTAGCCCATGCAGGTATGTCTCAAGGCCTGGGTAGCATTTTGTGATTGGCTAGAAGGATACTGCAGTACAGGGACAAAAGGATTGTATTCCACAATTGCCTAATATAGTGGTGCACGTCAAGGGGTATCCAGTATCTGTCTGCCTGGGACCACATGGTTGACAGACCATGATGCTTTGCCATACAGGGCCTGCACCTGTCACCCCTGGGAATCTGGATACTGCCTAGGGCTCATGGTTCCCCTATAGTGCCTTCATCATGCACAGTTCAAGTGAAGGTCCACTGCTCTTACAGGGACAGCCAAGCAATAAACTGCGGGTCTTGCTACACAATGATACATGTCAGAAACACTATATGTACACACATATGTCAGTCCCTAACATGGAGAACATATCTGTGCAGTGGCTGAGACATGTTTCAACACTCTGGAGAGCACACCTGTATGACCATGTTATAACACATACCTCACCTCTTGCCCATTATCCTTTATTGGAACATACAGGCCACAGGTGTGTCCATATTCCTGAAGGATATGTACACCCCCATGCTACTTGCACTTGCATAACTTCATATACATTATGCTGAGCAACTACCTTTGTGCCAAAGTGGAATTCAAATTGTACCTTGTGACAGATCACCCACCATGCCACTGATTTCCCAGCTGTCATAATGTGCTGCAATGGGGAATATTAGGTTTGAGACAGAAAACCATAATAATGGCTACTCTCAAATATTCCATTATGAATTGGGAAGACTCCTCATGTACCAACACCTGTGCTCATTGCATGTTGGATTCCATCAACCCCAATGACCTGGATCACAATAGTCACACAAACAGGGCTAACAGTATGCTACACATAGTCAGTCTCCAATGCCAATGTTATGCTTCCTAAGAGCAAAGTGGTGACTGTCATGGCACCCATGCAGATGGACAATGCATGTGCAAATTCTGAATCCTATACAAATGAACCTTAAGCAGTCACATGCATGCAGTGATTATGCCATTGAAACAGAATCAAGATTCAACCAAACACAAACAAGAAGGCAAACTGGTAGTACCATGCTTTAAAGTGTACCACATAAGGTAGTAACTGTTGCAAGAGTGAACACACATGAGTGTAGGTTATCCCTGGTCAGCCTCAGTAAGATGCAGATACACCATATAAAACCACACAAAGCTACTGTGAAACTAATCAGCCACATATTATGAGGCCAACCATAGAGCATTCTATAGCTGTGTCATTAATCGTAATGGCAACGACAAGACTTGCCATGCTGCACAGCACTATGGCATGGGAAGTACTGCACCTACAGAAATAGCACCTGTTCATCCAGATAGGGTCTTGGAGAACCTAAACCCACTCCCACCCCTCAACATGTACACATAGTTATATATCCATGTACACTACAGAGCCCCTGTAATAACAACTATGCAGGTACAAGCTGCGCTCCCTAAAGCCATACATACAGCTTTCATGGCACCTGTCAACATCCCAGGGTGCATCCTTAGGTTCATAGGTTCATACTAGGCTATCTGCCCAAGGGCATTTATAAGCCTAGCCCAGAGTTTTGTGGCTTTTGCCACCCCTTTAGTTTGGAGGATACTATGCCCATTATTTTGCTGTGCCTCTGTCAAGCAGTGACACTGAGATAATCCCTGGGGTATATTTGCGATCTCCCATCCATTGGTCAAGATTTCTCTTGAACAAAGCCAGCGAGGTGCTCTGCCTTACATGTACTGGGATTTTGTTCCACAGCATAGGGAGTCTCTGGGTGATGAATCTGTCCCTCCAGCATGTCCTGTTAATAACCGTGTCAAGGTTTAAATCTCCCGCCCTTGTAGTTCTGAGGGATCTAGATTTTTTGAGGTGAAGCATGTTCATCAGTTCTGGGTTGGACATGGCCTTGTATGTCAGGCACAGGTCACCTCTGAGCAGACGGTAAGCGACTGAATAGAGCTGGAGTTCCTTTAGTCGGGCAGCATAGGACATATTTTTGAGACCCTTTATCCTTTTGGTGAGGAATTTTTGGGGCCTTTCCAGTTGCTGCAGGTGTCGTGTCAGATACATTCCGAATGGGGCATTGTACTCAATCATTGGTCTGATGAGTGATGAGTACAGGCGGGCGATGACTTCCCTTGATCTAGATGTGAATCCCTTCATGATCAGGTGGGCAATGTAGAAGGTCTTCCTAACTACTTTGGCAATGTGAGTGTCAAACGAAAGGTTACTGTCAACCTGGGTCCCCAGATCCCTGATAACCTCTTCTGAGCTCAGTGGGTTGCCGCCTATATGGTAGCTAGGGGTAACCTTGTTTTTCCCAAAGGGTATGACTATGCATTTTTGGCGTTTAACTTTAGGCCATGGCTCTGGCACCAGTTATCAGTTTCTATAAGACCCTTCTGAAGGATATCTGTGTCAGATGCGTTCTCAACTATGGCGGCCAGTTTGCAGTCATCTGCAAATTTTGTCAGCCATAATCCTCCTGTGTTTGCTTGTACTTCTGAAAAGTAGATGCCAAACAGGAGTGGGCCCAGGACAGAGCCCTGTGGGACACCACTTGTGACAGGCTTTGAGTCTGACATGGTGCCAGCAACTCTGACCCTGTGGGTTCTGTCACTTAGCCAGTTTGCAACCCATCTTGTAACGTATGGGTTTACATTTAAGCTGGTGAGTTTTTCAATGATACCTAAGTGTGGTATTGTGTCGAAAGCCTTTGCCAGGTCAAGGTAGGCTGTGTGGACTGCCTTTCCCTCGTCAATGGCCTTGGTGACTGTTTCGAAAAAATCAACCAAGTTTAAAAGGCATGATCTGCCTTTGACAAAGCCAAACCGGGTCGGATCCAAAGTCTGCAAGTCCCCTATATCTTTATTTATGAGTTCCATTATGATCCTCTCCATAGCTTTGCAGATCAGGCTTGTCAAGCTGATGGGACGGTAATTTCCAGGGTCAGTCCTACACAATGTAAGAACAATCAGTCCTACACAATGTAAGAACAATCAGCTCTCCACATACACATCACATTCAATCATAGCTCCATGTCAGACTGTGTACACACTGAATGGTGCACAGCAACAGTTATCACACCCCACAAAGGAGGAGACACCATTGATAATGGGAAATAGTGCACTACTACCCTGCTGAGTCTGGTCTGTAAGGCCATGAACCGTGATCAATGTATTTGATGTACACAGTACAGATGTAGATGACAGTAAAGTTGATTCACACACCATATCATGACCTTGCCAGGTCTTAGGACACCATCACCCATACTGTGTTCCAGCTACACTCAATAAACTAGGTGTATATTCCTATGTCACAGGAGTGGTTAGCAACTGGACTGCTGGCAGAACCAACACTACAGAAGGTGTCTGACTAATACAAGCACATCAAACCAGTGCCAGCCACAGTAATACAGGGTTCATTCCTGGTACTCCCCTTCTTTGTTATCTATACCACACAGACTAACAAAGAAGGCATCTGCCTAGTGATGTTTGCAAATGACTATGAACCATACCTCTCAACTGTACAGATTTTCGCAGAATGTTCAGATTTTTGCCTCATATTTTTGGTCCATTTTTTGTAAAATTGTGGTTTTCTGGCAAATTAGTGGTAAATCATTAAAGACTGAAGTTACAAAATAATAACAGACTTTTGAGCTTCAGACTTATATCCTTTAGAAAAATTCATGCTAATGCAAAACCTGTTAGTCTATCAACTTTCTAAATTTGTAAGAGCAATATTTAAAAATTGTCCCTATGTTTGGGCTTTTGTCCCACTTTTATTTATGGCTTTTTCCAGATTTCTTGCTCTAAGAGGTTGAGAGGTATACTATGAACTAGGAGCAATAGTTGACTCAATGTGTGCTGCGTTCAACATACAGAAGGGCCTTTGTGTGTCAGATGTGTAGTGTGTGACGTATGGCCGCAATCTGACAGCTAAGTATTGCATTGTCATCCTCTATGTTAAAAACCCTGTACTCATGAACTACCACCTAGGCAGCAGTCAACGTAATGGCAACTGTGTGTGTATGGGATGCAGCTGGACAGTAGTCTTTCCTTTGATAGTTACTTCACCACACCAGTCAGGTAGTCATATGCGGCACCCCTAATCATGACAGGGTGCCCAATGTTAATATAGAGATAGTTGTTCAGCCATACTCAACACTCATGTGACCCATAATAGATCACATATTTCCTTTAAGGGTTATTGTCCATGTGTAGATGGCCTACACTGCCCTTCCCAATCCCTAGCTCTACTATGTAGTATGCAGCCTACCCTGAATAAAGCCATGTCCAACCCAGAGATATTGGACATGCTACACTTGACACATCCTGATCCCAAATAAACACATACTTCAAGGACATCCACCTTTCTAGTGCATGGATCACAACATGCCTGACAGATCTCTGTCCCATACACTTAAAATACTCTTGCCATACTATGCATCCCTGTCCAGTGAATCTGCACATCACACCTCTCTGTGACATGGTGTTATGACCGCATGCCAAATATATCAGTAACCCTGTGGAAAAGTTCTGTGGCACTGCTTGAACTGGCCACTGAAACTTACCTGTCTGTTGCCTACAGCTAGGTAACCTGTCTGCCTAGGCTCATAAATGGCCCAGGGCATATAGCCTACTAGTTCACTATGACCATACATCCTATAGTTAATATTCAACCCTGAAAATACCATCAGGCTAGCTATTGTCCCATGTGTTTCACATGTGCAAGACAGACAATACATGGCAGGATGCTACACAGCTGTACAGTGCCATGTAGATGTATATGGCAAAACACATACATGTAAAACATTCTGTGAGCAAGTCTGCAGGGTCACGGGTCACGTCCCTAAAGGCTATGTATGACTATATACGTGACATAGACACAGCATTAAGGTTGATTGCATTAATGTGAACACATCCAGGCATGTGCTGATAGGTAAAGACACCAGTACAGGCAAACAGACATGCCCACGTCATGACAACATCCATATGGACTATGAGCAATGTCATCACATGACACACACATATATGGTGATAACATCACATCATCAGTAAGTGTCAAATGTGTGTGACTTAAAAATGTCAGTGGTGTTAGTGTCATGTAGATTTGCAAATACTTATTTTTAATCTTAACAAATGTGATACACATGTATGTTCAGCTGTACTTCTGTACTTCTCTGTGAGTTACTGTGACCTGTCTCCATCATTATGTCTTTCAGGTATGCCATGCAGCAGGCAGCCAGCATACACCCACTTGGAGGATGAGGTCCTCGTCCCATACCTCCTTGACAACCATTCAGCACTTTTCAGCCATGTGCCACAGGATGCACAGCAGCAGGATGCCCTGTGGGAGGAACTCTGCAGGGGGTAAATGATGTTGGCGGTCACAATCATACCTATCAGCAGGTGCACCGACATTGCACCGACCTCATAAGATGGGAAAAACAGCATGCTAATGCAATCACCAGGGAACAAGGTGCAACAGATGGGGGGCCACTCACCCAGCCCCTACTCACATGTACCAAGGAGCTACTGACCAACCTAGGGACACCTGCAGACCTCCATCCACAAGCTTTAACTGGTATTGTGGAGGTGGGTGTCTCTCAACCACCAAGCCTGGAGTTGCCTGGTAAGTCAGTACTGCACATATAACACAACTATATTTCACATAGTTCAATGTGTTACTGTACAATATGTAATGTAACATCATATGCAAGTCATGTATGCACAAATGCCACATACTATCGTCTGCTACTCTATGTATGCACAGATGTGCATACTCCATAGTATAGTGTATTGTACTGGATTATGTGCTAACATGGACATTACACCCTGTAGCTATAACACAGGTGTGGATAATGATTTTACTGCTGTGACACTCATGTTTAGGTACCTCTTGCATTTTGCAGCGACAGCAGCCTGTGTCAGATGAGATTATTATTTATCAGGCTTAATAATGCACAGATCATATTAATTGCATGCTATCTGCCATAACACACGTACACATAATGTATGATGGTCCTGTTAATAGACACTGGTCAGACCTGCAATGCATCACAGCAGTTACTCATGTGAAACAATTGAAGACTATATGAAACACCTACACTAAACCTTCCAAACTGTCATTGCCAGATGTGTGGACAACTGTGAATACAATGGTGGAGGTGTGTTTCACTGTAGGGACAGGTACTACATATCAGCATTACACATATTGGGAATACAAATAGTACTGTACAGAGAGCATATGTGTGCACGCACTCTAAATGTGTTGGAGCTGGAGTATGACTGGCCCACAGGATACACCCTTGTGGATTATACCCTTACTATGAATGTCACACAATGTCATGTGCTATTTGACATGTCCATGACATGTAGTGGGCTGACTGCAACACTGTTCAACTATCCTGCAAAACATGATGCCTCACATCCCATACATACCACCCTTTGTCTGCATAATCCTGTTCTCAGTGGAGCATATGGCATCTATGGGTATATGTCATATGGGATAACACTGACGTGAAATAGATGGTCATCACAACCATTAGACAGAACATGTGTACCCATGGCCATGGAGGATGGCCAGAGACATGAAGCAACACACACAGTAGAAGTGGTGTACATGTGTGTACACCCTGTTGTACATTGGCTCGACACAATACAACTATGGCCTTTGTGTAATGGTGATATTGCAGATGTGAAACACTAAACATCATGCAGGCCTGTGCACAGCTTGTGTAGGCATAACATGAAACCACCACATAACATGTCTTGAACATCTTGAGTGTGTCACGACATGAAAGCATTCACCTATACAGTATCCAAATGCATACATATGTTGCACAACATACACATACAACCACATCAGGCCACAGATACAGTACATTCACCTTGCTGGTATCAGACATCACTGTCATGCCTGCTCCTCATGTGTGTGAAGTACACAGATGGCATGTGGGACGTAGAGTACTGCTAGGTTAGCCATGAGTGGGCATACTTGCCAGGCATCAGTAATATGGTTGCAGATGTGCAGGGGTGTCATCCGTATAACCTTCTGTGACCTGTGTCACACATTCTGCATTAGAGTTTAGTGTGTATACACCTCAGTGACATGGGTCACATTCCACACTAGATATGTATAGTATGTGAACGCAGTCATGGCTATGAACTGTGTCAGTAACTCACACTGTAGCAATAGTGAAGCCACATGATGCCCTGCAATGGCTATGCATATCAGCTCAATGTGCAGTATGTCACTGCATTTTTTAGGGCAGACAGACAACATTGCATCAGCTGAAGGCCCATGTTAGTATAACACATCCCTGCATTGGGACACAATTACCGTACAGTAGATTGGAAAGGACACCATTGTGTTACACATGTATGCATGTCATTCAACACGTCAGCAGAAGACATGTCATACTACATGTGATTGGCAAGGTCATACGCCACACATCAGGCCAGTGTACTGTAAATCTGTGCTGGTCTGTGGCACCATTGCAAAGCAGAGACAGCCATGTCAAACATGTGTGTACAGCCACATGCACAATGTCTGTAGACTCAGCTCAGGGGTAGGTGGAATAATATTGAACAGACATGTATTGCTTTGGGGAGATATGCAAGCTAGGGCTCAGGAAAACATAGTTTTCAACCGACATACCCTTCTGCTCATGTCTTCCCACATAGGGGCAGTGGCCAACACAATGCATCAGTGGCAGATGTACAAAGGTCAGCGATGGTCTGTTGACATGTGGTGTATGTTGCACACACCATGGCAGTGCAGTGAAATGGTGCATAGTGCATGCATTGTGTTGCAGGTATGGGGCGTAAGCTACTAACACAAATGGTGCAATACAGGTATTTCTTCTAATCGCCACTATAATTGTGTAAGGTGCATGTTGTCTGCTATAACACATGCATGCTGTTGTGTGCAACACAGGGATGTATGATAACTACCACTATAATTGTCTAAGCTGAATGCCATCTGCCATATCACCTGCATGTTACATGCCGTTGGGTGCTATAGCATGTGTCTGTGTGTGTCTATGTGTGTCTGTGTGTGTCTGCGTGGTACAACATGTAATGTACAGTTCTTGTCTTCCCCTCACAGATGTTGATATAGATTTGTTGCCCTCCTGCAGTCCACCTGATGTTAGTGTCCCCCACAGACTCTAGCAGTGATGATGAAAGTATGATTGAGGCACAGGCAGGGTTGTCAGGGGCTGAATCTCTGCCATTGGTTGCCATTCCACCTGTATCCCTCTCATCCTCGCACACAGTTCCCCTGCCTACACATACTCCATCACCACTGGCCATAGTGGAAGGACAGTTGGAGGGTGGTAGCATGGAACAGGGAAGTGTGGAGACTATGGAAGGTGTGCCTGCACACCATGATCCCAGTCAACTGACTGGTGATGTCCCACACAGGCATGTGCCCAGTGCTGCTCGTAGGAGGACCACTGGCCAACATGCCCCTGTGAGACAAAGCACATCAGCTGGGGTCACCAGACATATGTTTTGGGCTGTAATGGAGGCACAGGCCCAAGCCAAATGGCACACCAGAGAAGGTCTGAGGCTTCAGAGGTTTGCTGTCTGTTCATTAACTGAAAACACCCAGGCAATTGCAAATGCAAACCATCATCTTGCAGATGTTTTGGATAGATGATTGGGTGACATGGTGGGAGTCCTTGACTGTGGCATGTCAATCCTCGAGCATGGAATGTCTGTGCTGGAACATCTGGTGGGAGTGAGGCATCAGGCACGTGGACGTAGGTCAGCTACATTACCTGTTGAAGGTCTACGTGAACATGCTACTTCATATGCCCGCTCCTATAGTGGTGGTAGCAGCAGCAGTGCAGCTGGTGCTGTGCAGTCCACACCAGGACACAGCAGGCCATGTGGATGGGGTCCTGGATGGTCCCAATAGGGACATGATTCCAGTGGACATGTGTCATCAGACAGTACCCAATCTGGACCTCTGCCTGGTAGTGCCCGTGCAACCCCTGGCAGGCGCAGGTCACATGGCCATGGCCGGACACTGTGATCTGTGAAGCTTGCCTTGTACAATCTGCAGCTGTCAATAATACCCTTGTGTAGGCCAGCCAAATGCCAGACCTTTGTGCATGCATACACACACACACACACACACACAACAGAAACAAATGTAGGGCACCTCAACACACACACACATAACATCCACACACGCCCAATGATATCACAGGCCCTAACACACACACATGATGTCATCCAATGGCGCAGCCTAGGCCTCTGACAAACATTATCATCCTGTGCATATGATGATGCCTGTGCCGCATCCCTGTCATCCACACCATCGGTGCAGGGACATGCTCATATGGTCTGATGCACAGGGTGAACATACTAGGTAGACAATTGTAGATTAATATTGTTGAGTAGTGTTGATAGGCAGCAGACATACCATGTATTACAGTTTTAGAATGCATTTTGTACGTTTGACAGTATGTATCATGTGTAACAACACTAACAGCATGTTGATCTTGATGTTCTGCCTTCCTCTTTCAGGTGTAGCTGCATGTGCCGGGGGATGTCAGTGTTTGCAGTTAGTGTCCCATATGTACACGTTGACTACTCACAGGTCTGTATGACAATACCTGCATGCACTTTGTAGATTCCACATCACAGTTATAATCTCCCATGTTTCAATTATGTTTACTGTTCTAATGTTCCAAGAGCATGATAGCTGTGTAGTAAGCTACTGTGTTCAGAGCCAACACATCCATAGTGGGTGACATCACAGGTATAGTTAACTGGAGCGGGGAGGAGGTAAAAGGTATAGCGGATGACAAGGGTAAAGGCCAGTGGAAATAGCGGCTTCTCATTGGGAAGCAGTAATACCCGCTGCCATGACAGGATGCAAACACAGACACACCCACATACTCAGGGATTCACAGACACAGTAACACACACTCTGACACACACACACACACACACACACACAGTTGCCAGTGTTCCAGATGAGAACTCCTGCCTATGCGCAAATCATCATTATAGTACTACGCAATTACAGGATGCACCACAGAGATTGCACATGTACAAGTAGTCAGAATAGCCTAAGATCGAGGACATTGACAGGGATACTACAGTGCAGTGAGTGTATGTGGGGAGGGGGGGGTTCATCAGTAGGCTATGTAACAAGTCACACCCCAGGGTGTACATGGTAACCAGCAGTTAGAATGCCTGTCTAAGATTAATGATATCAACAGGGATACTACATTGCATTGAGTGGATGGGGGGAGGGGCATTAACATTTCACTATGGTAAAATACAGCCTCACTCCAGGGACCGGACAGCCATACACACAGACAGCCATATACACACACACACACACACACACACACACACACACACACACACACACACACACACTGTGGCATTCACAAAGATATACACCTATGTCACACACATACAGACACTTGACATGTGTGAGGTTCAATCACCTGCCTATGCCTTTCTTTTTACACTTCACTCTGTACTGATGTCAACAACAGTGTTCAGGAGAGTGAAAAACATGTGGAATGTATTCCCAACCATATGTGACATATATTGACACACACACACCCAGATGTGCCAGTACTGTGAATCAAACACCTGCCTATCTCATGATAGGTATTACAGAAGTACAGCACTATCACATTTGCTACAAAGTTCACTGACTCTTTCCTTTGCCAACTGTGCTGATATATGCACAATATATGCACAGGGGCGGTATTACTGTTACAGGTGTCAAGAGGTTTGCCTTCAGTGTCACCCTTGCTGCATTCTACATTGTCTGTCTTCCACTTCAATTAACAAAACCAGACCTTAGCAGTTACACAGGTTATTGTAGGAATGGTTGTAACAAACCAGTGATCTGTCTTCAGTAATCATGCATCTGCAAAGTAGCCCCACCACTTAGTAGTCATGTCCAAACATCAATCCATACCTCATGTACAGCTTACTGTACTTTAAGCATATCACCATATACAGTTGACAATGTTGAGGCTGTATTGCAACAGCATGATGTACTAAGACAACAGTCACCTTCAAACATCAGACACTGCACATGCATGGAGTCTAAACAAACATCAATACATGTACACATATGCGGTCTACATCAGTAAGTGGACAAGCAGTTCAAGAGAATAAATTCCACACCTTCCCAACGCCATGTGTGAAACATAGCCGAGCATTACACCATAATGGATGTTGTATTCATGTACTGGTACAACGCAACCACCTTCACCGGGTAGCCAAGTGTACATATATGACAACAGCACATAGCAAGACACACACAGCATTATTCCATGTCATGCTCCTACAAACTGTTACTTGACAGTGCCATGGTGAAGCCAGGGCACTGTAATGGTCAACTGTGAGCACATCATATTTGCCACACACACCTCATGTTTACTGGAAGAGTGCCAGCAATGTGCTTTGTTAGAGCTAGGCATTACACTCATTCAAGCATGTGCAAGGTCTGTGGCTTGTAAACATCTCACCCTAGCAAGTACTGGCTATTGTGGTACTAAGGCTAATGTCCAGACAGCACACAGCATGCATGGCTTGCAATTGTTGACACGGGGTATATGTAGGAGCTGTGGGCACACATGGCTGTACATGTCATGAACATATCACCTGTGACTACTCAGGAACATACAGAGCAGAGCTGGGTTTCCCTGTGTCTGTCAATACAGGCCTTGTGTGGGTCCTATGATCCTGTTATTTGGGTATGTCTGTAGGCATTGCATTAGATGGACATGTCTAGTGACATACGTGCCACATGGGTTGTTGTATGATATGATAGGTGTCATGGGTGACCAGTAGAGAGGGAATATTACCTCTTTTAACATAAATATCAAACCTTATGTACGGTTAGCATGCTATCTGCCATGTGCATGTGTGTAATGACTGTAGCGACCTGTATGTAGAAAGGATAATGAAAGCTATGGTAATATCATTTATGTTGTATGAGTGTGGGATGTACATATCCAGGGCAGGTACAGTTAGATCATATCCAACCATGAGGGTGTTGTTTACTGGTGTACAGCAACAGTCGACTGTGTTAATGCTGACAACATCCGAGGGACCCTGGTATGTGTACAACTGAACTGGTAAAAACAGTGGTATTATTGCATTGCATAACACATTATGCAGGTGTGTCTGTACATGGGTACCTTGCACAGTTGATGTAGGCCTAGGTAGAGTCCACCAATCAAAGGTTATCTGGTGTTCTCCCATACTATTTCATACCACATATGGATGTGTGTTGGTAGTCTGGGGACAAGGTGGCGGATGTATATGAGGATACAACCTAGAATGCAGCGTTTGCCACTGTCACCTGTACCTGACTCATCTGTGATGAGTTATGTCAGAGTAGTGGTCTTTACATGTGAGTAGCCTTTATGAATATGTGAACACCACCACCTGGAATGGTCCATACCAGTTTTATGGCCCACATGTCTGGATCTGAGTTATATGGTGGTAGTGCAATTGTGCACTACAGAGCCTTCAGCCAGGTGTTCCTCACTGCACAGATGTCAGTATTCCCCATTGTAGGTTCTACATTGAGCAAATAGATTACAAAACCACACATTTAGCACTGGTTAGCATAAGCATCCAATGCAATTGTCTTGTAGGTATCAGGGTGTTACTTCTGTGTGTAGGACATTTGCTTTGGAATGCGACTATATGGGTAAATGAGACCTAGGTATTATCCACACTCACTTGAAACATGGAAGCATGTGCTCTGTGTCGAAGGCTTGTCGTTCAGTCATGACAGCCCGGAATTACAGACACTGGACAATCTCATAATAACAGCAGGACATTGGCTCATTGCTTTGGTCTAGCAGTTGCCACTCGTACCATGACATCACTGCGAGTGGCAGTAATGTGCTTGGTAGCAAATGCCTCATGTAAGGTGACAGACAGCAGCAGACATTGTGTATATAACCAATGTGAGATATACTTAGTGTAGCAGTCCTTCTAATAATGACAACTACTAACACAGCCGGGAGAGTTCATCTTGACACCTGCACCTCAGTACCATTACACAATGTGGCTCACACATTATGCTTGCACATGCCACTGTTCCAAGTATAATGCCACTGTCCACAACCTGCTATCAATGTATGCCTTTCAAGGCAGAAAGATGCGTGACACATGCTGTAGGTAGCATCGCCTGTGTGTCCCAGTTAACCTATTGTCTGTCATGTCCACACATGCATGATTGTGTAAACTTAACATATATATGTCAGTACTTCATGTACATGTATGCATGTGTATCACACAGCACAGACACAGATATATCATTTACGGGCCACATACAGGTATCTGGTAGTAAACAAGTATGATGTGCATATATACTGACAAGTAAGATGTACATAGCTGTAAACCTGTGTGTTTACAATAGGAGTCCATTACAACATGTTCTGTACATGTAAGTGTATGAGCATGCACACAGTGGCCTTCTGTGGTTAGAATCAGAGTGCATCCCAAACAGCCTTTTGTTACTAAGTGTATTAGAGTACCCACTGCCACCTTGTGTAATTTGAGTCAGTACATCCAAACAAGCCCTTTCATACTAAGTGTATGAGCATGCCAAGTATAACCTTGTGAAGTTGTAGTCATAGTGCATCCCAAATGGCCCTGTGCTACTAAGTGTATGAGCATGCCCACTGTCACCTTGTGTAATTGGAGCCAATGCATCCAAACAAGTTATGTGATTCTATGTGTATGAGCATGACCACTGTAAGCCTGTATAGTGATAGTAGTTGTCCATTCCACAGATGGGCATACTCAAGTTTAGGCCCCTGTTGTGCTACAACTATACATCTCAGGCCTACCTATGTACTACCTGCAGATGATGTGTCTTGTTTGTGCATACAGGTTGTAATGGACACCTACTTTAAACACACAGGTTTGCAGCTATGTACATCATGACTGTCAGTATCCCTGTTGTTGTCCTCAATCTTAGAAGGGCATTCTGACTGCCTTGGAAAGTGTAATCTTTGTGGCGTGTCTTGTAACTGCTTAATACTGTAATAGTGATCTGTAGATAGGCAGGAGTTCTGATCCCACCACTGACAACTGTGTGTGTCAGCAAATGGCTGAGTGTATTTGTGTCTGCATCCTGTCATGAGAGTGGGTTTTGCTGCATTCCAAAGAGATACCACCTTTTGCACTGGCCTTTATCCTTGTCAACTGCTAAACCTCTCTTTCCTGCCTCCCCCCCTCCCCACTGCAAGTAATCAGTCCTGTGATGTCACCCAGCTCAGAAGTGGAATCAGAGTAAGTGTAATTGTATGTGTTCCGTGGCACATACCCCAACTGCATACCACTGTACTAGTTACCTTTACATAGGCAAGATGTGCATGCACAATACTGGCAAGTGTGTGCGTGTTTGTGTGTGTGACTACCCAGTAGTCAGGCATACACATGTGTAATGTCTTTTAACATGCTGCACACCATGGTAGCCATCTGTGGTGACTGGTATCTACAAAGTATTACATAGGAATGGTAAAGAATACACAGTCAAGAATGACTTCAGTTGGGTATGTTATTTTCCTGTGCCACTGTTAAGCAGTGACATAGAAGTGGTCACTGGGGTGTAAGTACATACCCATCATTCCCCCACCCAAACGCCACAATCCCCGGGGTAGATTACATTAGCCATCATTCCCCATCCCAAACTCCACATACACAACAACCATCTCTTCTCTGGTGATCTGATTAAGATTTAAATGTTATAAAACAAGAGATGCTTCTGTTTTATGTACACGTCAGTTCCTTTGGAACCCTTCTGTGTCACAAAGGGTGTTCAGACATGTGTGTGCGTGTGTGTATATATATATATATATATATATATATATATATATATATATATATATATATATATATATATATATACACACACACACACACACACACACACACATATATATATATATATATATATATATATATATATATATATATATATATATATATATATATATATACACACACATATATATATATATATATATACACACACACATATATATATATATATATATATACATGTGTGTGTACACATCCCGTAGGTGCATATATGTAGTTATGACAGTTGTACAGATGTAGACTTGTTTTTGTTGTTTCACAGAGTACAGTACATTCAAGGGTACTGTACATATGTACACAAAGTGACTGTCCCATCTGTTTTCAGTACTGTGGAATACCTGTAGTAAGATGTGCATTATAAAACCCATAAAGCATATATGCAATCCAGATGGCTTAGTGGCAAGTCCAGTGACCTCAGTGTGCATGGTCCAGGGTTCAAGACCTGCAAGCCTTGTTGATACTGTCAATTAGGACGGTATAAGACACTTTTAAGCAGGTGTAAATGTGTTTTTGTGACAGTAAGCAGCAGGTAAATGCAGGTAAAAGATGTACAACTCGCAGTACATTTGAAATGCCCTTCTTTGCAATCCTACTGATGTCACCCACCTACGAATACACCTCTGGGACTGCTCTAACCCAGTAATTTCCATGGCATGTGCTGTAGCAGTGTAATGCTGTTGTGTGATAAACTAGTTTGATAGGTGTTCTAATCCCTGACAGGCCAACTGTGTGCATGTCTGGCTGCCTGAAAAAGAAATGATGTTTTTTAGAGTATGCACACTCTTTACAATTCACATACTCACCTTTGGCAATCCTGCTGATGTCACCCACCTAGAAATACACCTTTGGGAGTACTGTAACCCAGTAATCTCTGTAGTGCATGCTGTAGCTGCGTAATGCTGTAGTATGATAAACTAGTTAGATAGAGGTTCTATGCCAAAACATGTCAGGTGTGTATGTTTGACAGTCAGAGCCTGTGTGGAGGTGGCTGTGAGTGTCTAACCACTGGACATGTTGGGAAGTAGTTTTCCTATATAGTGTCCATATTATATGTCACAATGTCCACCTCACGAGGAGTACATATGTCAATCAGCCAAGGGACTATGTTGGCAAGCCAAACCCCTACATCTGGCAAAAGGCCTGGTGAACAAAGTATGCAACCCTACTATTACCCGGAATACGTTTTGAACCCATGTGTCATACACAAACACACTTGCCTAGAATATCTCGCTATGTTGCTAGTACCCTGCACATTGATGATAGATAGTAGGTATGGTGTGATTGCAGTGGGCTGCAGAGGGCATGACTCCATACACAAACACACTTGCCTAGAATATCTCTTTATGTTGCTAGTACCCTGCACATTGATGACAGATAGTAGGTATGGTGTGATTGCAGTGGGCTACAGAGGGCATGGCTCCCTGTCCAGCAGTACAATAGGTACATAATTGCAGACAATGTGTCTTCACTATGTTCCCCACTGGATGTCTGCAACATATGTGGTGCCATCAAATGTGATCCGCAAAGGCCATACAATGCCTTACACACATGCCCTATATGGGAAGATGCCACTGACACCAGGGAATACCTGTAACATGCTATTAATGCAGTTGCAGGATCAACCTGCTGTCTATTAGCAGGTCCTGCCACACCAGGCCAGTATTGGCATATCTGATGATAGTCTGTGTACGCAACATGTGCCAGCCAAACCAGGTACACTTGTACATGTCACTGTACATTATTATGGGACGTGCACATCCCAGGCAATGTCCATGTCAAGGACTATCAAACACAGACATGGTATGTATTGCAAAGCAATGACAATACACAATGGTAACCAGGATGACAGGACAGTTCATACAATACCCGTCTGTATGGGACATTGCAAACACTACACCCCTGAACCACACTGCACACCATTGTTGGGTGGCATGATACCAAGGATTACCCCTCACCCAGCCTTGTACAGCCATCTTGCACAGCCAACCACTACACACCCATGAAGCAAAGCACACATGCATGTCAGTACTGGCACCTTGTGTCTGTGTGAGGGGAATGATGCTCCCAACCACAGTCACACCCAGTATAACTCCCATTGGCATACCGACTGACGTCAGACACATTCACATGCCCTAGCCCATAGAACCTCAGGATATCCCCTGTGGTGCATGTAGTGCCTGTGCATTATGGCAGTGTGGCAAACTAAGTAGTTAGGAAATGTATTTGTGAGCCTGGCAAAGTGTGGCAATGTGTCTAAGTCCCTTAGAGAGTGTAATTGCATTGACAATGACATCCATTCATGTGGACAGCCATGTGTGCTACACCTAATGTATGTCTACTATATCTCGGTTTCAGATGTCGCTCACCAGCACACATATATGTTCTTACAGCACACCAACATATCGGCTATGTGGCACATGGCATAACTGCATGCACTTGTAATAGTAATGGCTAATCAGTCAGGGGTTTGTACCCCTGTACTTGTAGGTGTGTGACAGACGATGCTTAGGTTTTAGTCTCCAAGCCCTTCTCTGATGTACTTTGCCTCTGTTTGTCCCTCCCACACACTCTCTGGTGGATGTGGAGTTGTACACCTGCTGAGCAGCAGCTTGTGTTTTGTAAGTGATGGTCCTGATCAGATGATGGCCTCTGCACCTATTGCAGTCCTCCTCTAGCTGATTGCATGTGGAACAGCTGTGGTGATGTTTCCATAGCCAATCGCATGGAAACACAGTACAATATCTAGAAACATCATGTTGGTGTTTGCCCATGACAGTCGCTGTGAGTGGAACCTGGATCTGGTGTTTGGTAAAAGGCATCACAGATGATATCTGGATATTCCTAAAACAACATACACAGTGGAAAATAGCCTAAAGACAGGAGGGTGATATGCCAGACATGACTACAGCATGTAAGTGTAGCTATGCTTCATTGAGACTATTGACAGTTTAACAAGTTGTATGTGGTAATGGCTATTCTGCATGTTTTAAAACTGACAAGACAGTGCTCTGTTTGTGAGGGAACCCTCATCTGTAGGGCCATCTGTGGACTGGTCAGTATGTGGAACCATTTGTTTCTTGTGTTACTCACTGAACACACATCTGTGAACTGCAGAAGCATAGTGTGAGGATTGCAGTCAGTACATGGTGACAGTGATGAGAGTTACTGCCATACCATCCCTGACTGGACATATGTCACATGAAACAGTGGTATGACAGTCACTGTCTGAGGTTCTCACAGTGACATGCCGATAATGGGCCACTGTTCATGGCTGCAGTCACAAGTCTTCTACACTTTGTACAGATGTCATACAGTATATATGCATGTGTTGTGCTCCCTCTGCAAATGTATGCCATCTGTTGTGTTGGGTTGATGGTCATATCTATGCATGGTGTTATAAGTAATCCTGAATGCTGTTGACTATTACTAAGCCATATCTGTGTTAAAACTGCAACACCATAGGCTGTATGAGATTGGGGGTCCCGGTGGAACCTCCTGTCCCACTTCAGCTGGCCATGGCACCGGGAACCAGCACATCTGGGGCCCAGCCTTGGACCTCCATCTCTGTTGGCTCTGCACCACATTCTGGTGGAACTGCCACTGAGGATGGGACTTGTCCCTCCTGGGAGCAGGTCCAGACAGGAACTTGTTAGCTATTGTACAGTCCCGGACGTGGTGTGTAGGGGACTCAATTAGGGGTTTTGAGGCCAGATACGACAGCTCGAGGACAGAGTGTCACATTTAGAGGGTGAGCCTGCCCCTCCTAGACAGCACCCAGCACAGCCACCTTTGCGGCTGTTTTTGGTGCAGTGGTGGCTGCCCATGGGTGTGGACCTCTGTCCCACTGTTACCATCTGGGGGCTCATGGGCTTGTGTATTCCCCTACATGTGTAATATACCAACCCTGTATGCTGTCTTGTCTGTCATCCTACTCAACCTGTCCTCCACAAGCATACCTACTCTCCTTCCCCCACATTCCACTCTCACCCTACAGAAACAAAAGACCAATCTGTTCCTAGAACAACATTTGCCCCATACATAGCTGTCCATTTCACACACATGTCCACTGGACACATGCAACCTTACTAATTTGCATCACAACATACTCCAGTTGTCCTCACCCCTGTCTCTCAGGCACATGATCCTGGTATGCACATGACTCCTAAAGGTTCCAGGTACACATGATGCAGTTGACCCCATTGTACACACGACACTACTGGTCCCTTTATGGTTACCCCATTTACCTTTTTCAAGATGATGATGTCGCACACAGCACCTTGCAAGAGTACTGCTCTCACATAATGATTGGACAGGAACTGTTGTGTTAATGTAAATAAAATGCAGAGTGATGTATTTGGCCAATGTACAAATGTTTGCATGTATTAATGACACATGTCTGTCTGAGGGAGTCTTGATA